>NC_142651.1:72312500-72615000 GCF_055504915.1 Nelumbo nucifera
AAAAATCAAAAATAAAATGGAATGACTACACCTAAAACACAATCCAGTTAATTCTTGTTTCTCTTCTCTCCCGTAGTCTCACAATGCTCTAGTACCCCACCTTTCGCTATTTCGTCCTGCAAAATCAAAGAGAAGTAAGAATTAAATTGAGATAACGTATAAAGTAATAAAACGAAAGTAAAAAATAATGAAATAGATCTAAATAAAATAAATAAAAATTTTTCTCTGTTGCTTCCCCGGCAACGGCGCCAAAAACTTGGTGTTTCCGGAAGTGTTTCGTCAACCACTTTGGAACACTAGTTTAATAATTTATAATTTTTTCCAATCCTCATGTAGCCTTAAACAATGTAGTACGTGGTGAGGAAGGAGTCAAACCCACAGGGAAGCAAGGGAAAAATTATTATTTTCTTGTTCCGAACAAATAAAAAGAAAATGGAATTAGGAATTGCAGAAAATCAGAAAATAAAATTTATTAAAGCTGAAATTAAAGGTTTGGAATTAAACTGGACAATAATTAAAATTTTGAAATTAAACGAGTACTGAAATCAACAAAAGAAATAAACAAAAGTGATCCAAAATTCAGATCTAGTGGCAGTAGCTGTAGATTGACCGGACAGCTTACAGGAACCCCTCCTAACAAGATCTGGGCATCCTTCCCTTCCTCAACCCTTGAACCCCTCGAGACACCTTAGCCTTGAACTGGACGAATTCAGATCTACAAAGCACAAAAACGAACAGAAATTAAATCTAAAAGAGTGCTAGAATAAAAATAACAGAAAAGAAAATAAAGAAAATAAAATGACGGTTGATCAGATACAGTGGTGGTAGCTGTAGATTCGCTAGACTGCTTGCAAGAATCCCTCCTAACAAGAGCTAGGTGTCCTTCCCTTCTACCCTTGAACTCCTCAAGAAACCTTAGCCTTGTGAACTGGGTGAATTGACCAACCCCTTCTCTAGGGCCCCTGGGGTCCTTTTTATAGAGAAGGGTGGACACAACTAGGAATAGAGAGAAAGAGGGGGCGGCACCTAGGTTTTAGCAAAGTTATGGGTGCCCTAGGGTTTCTAATGGAGGGTTAGGATGATTCTGGGGTGATCCTAGGGCTAAGAAGAAAAGAAAAGGGCGCCTAATATTATGTAGGGCTGAGATCTAGTGGTTAGGGGCTGAATGGTGAGGATTAGTAGTTAGGTGGCGCCCTAGGGTTTAAAAACTACAAAGAGAGTGCCCTAGAATGGTGGAGATTAGAAGAGGTGGAGGGTGGAGATTAAACAGCTAGGAGCGGCTAGGGTTTTCTATGGATGAAAAGAATAGGTTAAAAGGCGTCTTAGGGTTTGCTAAGGAGAGGGCAGCATGCTAATACTGTAGGAGGGGCGCCAAACTACGTTTAGCAGATAGGAAGCACCCTCTTGTTCTTAGTTTTTCACAAAAACACCCCCTCTCTTAGCTGTACTTCACACCAGCTTCCGAAAAACTGCATTTCAGCTATGTAACTTCTCCAGTTTTCCACAAAATTTGCATAGAGATCCTCAGAGGTCACAACATTGAATTTAACTAGGAAAAGGGCATACTTTGACTATTCTATGGCCAAAAATACCCCTGAAATGATGCCCTTAAGTTATCAAAATGTAGAGTTATCAGCGTTCATGAATATGATGGATTAGCATTTACTGGACAGAAAGGTTTAACCTAAAATAGCAATGAACCTTGTCTGACTGAGGCCAAATGGAAAGCTCATAAGATGAGTGGATATGATCCTTTACAAAAGGTGGTGGGGTTATGCATCTGCAACAGTTGGATCCATGCACTGTATGTGGTTTCTCACATTTCCAGAGACATACATCGTAGTCTCTGTCAATGAGATAGGAGGGAAACATCAAAGAATAATAAATGGAAATGGAACATAGATTAAAAGCCATTTATATATAGCTAACATGAATCAATTTAGGTTGTGGACTAATAATCTGCTTTGCCTTTATCAAAAATGGTAAATGGACAGTGTACTAAATTGTTGGACGACAACAAGCTTAAGGGTCCAAACTATGTTGACTGGTTCCGTAACCTTATGTTGGTATTAACATCCGAGAAATTGGACAAGGTTGCTAAAAACCCTACTTCAGATTGTTTGGGTGATAGGGCTTTTGAGGCCCATAGGATGGAATATCAAGAATGGGAAGAGAAGAACTCTCTTGCTCAGCACTACATCATAGCCTCCCTCGACAATCCGATACAAAGACAGTTTGATCAGATCGATGTGTCCAAGGATATCTTTGATTGTCTGAGGATGATGTATGAAGTGAAGGGATAAGAGATCCATCATATGGATGGCCAAAAATCCACATTGCAAGTACCTCACGTTTCACCCTAGCAGCTGAGACAAGCCACCCCAACCAACTTGGCGGCACATCATTGTCAGCCACAATGACATGAATCTCATAAGTGTCCAATTTAAGGGTATTACACAGAAACACACCACAATGACATGAATCAATTATGTACTTTATTCATTTACAATAAATGTCAAATGGTACATCAATCTGATTGGAGCTAAGGGCATAATTGTCTAATAGCTCCCACTTGTAGTTAGGTCTAGTCGGGTACAAGTCGGAGTCCCATACTTTTCACGTGTTTCTCAAACACTTTCTGTGTCAGTGGCTTAGTTAATGGGTCTGCTACATTTTCCACTGATGCTAGCTTCTGAATCAGGATGTCCCCTCTTCCAACTATCTCCTGCAGTACATGGTACTTTCTCTCAATGTGCTTTGACTTTGAGTGGGCTCATGGCTCCTTAGCCTGAGCAATGGCTCCAATGTTGTCACACAACAATGGAATGAGTGATTTGCTGGATGGAACTACTCCTAATTCCTGAATGAACTTCTTCATCCAAACGGCTTCTTTGGCAGCTTCATTTACGGCAATGTATTCGGCTTTGGTTGTGAAATCTGTGGTGGACCCCTATTTTCTACTTCTCCAGCAAACAGCACACGATCCTATCATGAAGATATAACTAGATGTAGACTTTTTATCATTTGGATCTGACTGAAAATCAGCATCAGTATACCCCTGGATCTGTAGTGAACTACCATCGAATATCAGACAAAACTTTTTTGTCCTTCGAAGGTATTTTAGTATATTTTTCATAGCGGTCCAATGCTCCTACCCTGGGTTGTCCTAAACACTTACAGAAGTCCCCAAGTAAGGATCACCTTTCCGTCACTTAGTCTTCTGCTTGTCCTAAACCCTTGTAATGAATTACACGCCTGAGTTGAAGCCCCAGAGTCAATACACCAGGAAGCAGAAGTTTCCAACAAATTGGTTTCTATGACAAAGGATTCAAAATTACCATGTTTCTTGGTTTCCAGGTATTGAAGATAGTTCATCTTCCAGTGGTCGGCCTGCTTGTAGAAGTGACAAGTATCTGATGCTTTTTCCTTCCTTTGCCTTTTGGTCTTGCTAACTTTCTTCTGAGGCTTCTTCTTGCCTGATTTTCCACCCTCAACAAGCATGGCAATGGGCTCATCCTTCTTTATCAGTTCCTCGGCCCTCTGCAACATATTGCTGAGTTCCTGGATGCTAACATTTAGCTTGTTCATGTTGTAGTTCATGATGAACTGATTGAAGGAAGGAGGCAAAGAATTTAGGATGGCATCAACCTTGGTGACATGATCAAGCCCAGATCCAAGAGCCTCAAGTTCATTGATGTATCCCATCATCTTAAGACAATGGTCATGAACTTGCAGGTTCTTGGACATTTGTGTGGTCATGAACTGTTTCAAGACCTTCTGACGAATAGAATGATTTTGCTCCTCATACATTGTCCTTAGATTATCCAAGATATCCTTGGACAATTCGATATGATCGAACTATCGCTGTATCGAATTATCTAAGGAGGTTGTGATGTAGCACTGGGCAAGAGAATTTTTCTCTTCCCATTTTTGATAGTCCCTCCTACGGGCCTCAGAAGCACTATCACTCGGACGATCCGGAGCAGGGTTTCTAGCTACCTTGTCCAATTTCTCGGGCGTTAGGACCAGCATAAGGTTATGATACCAGTTAGCGTAATTTGGGCCATTAAGCTTGTTGTCATCCAACAATTTAGCGAATTATCCGTTTGCCATTTCTGATAGAGGGCAAAGAAAATATTAGTCCACAACCTTATTTGATTCATGTTGTCTACATAGATATGGCTTTTAATCTATGTTCCATTTCCATTTGTTCATGTCTAAGATTTCCCTCCTATCTCAGTGACGGAGACTGCAAATTATGTCTCTGGAAATGTGGGAAATCCTATAGGGTTCATGGAGCCAACTGTGGGAAATGGCCTTCCTAATCTAATTTGGAGTTTCCTGAGTCCATCACCATGGGCTCTTAATGGGCTCAACATTTACACTAAATTTTCCTTGGGTCAAACCACCTTATAAAAACCCAAGGACTATGGCCAGATGCAAGATTAGCCCACTAGGTATTACCCTCAATGGTCTTACACTTAACCTCTCAACCCATAATGATCAAACACTGCCCCGACAAGAGAGAACCTCTCCCTCGGCTACAAGGTATAGTGCTGCACTCTCTACTCACATGGATCCCGGGAATTAAAACCTTTTGCAAACATTTTAAAACCATAATATATATATCTATATATATGTATATCTCTATATAAATATATTTTGCAAAACAAATTTCAACGATTGAAATCGACTACCGGCAGTTTTGGTTTCCATCAGAGAGAGTGCATCCCCGATCATTCACTTTGTTCGACAAAGGGACTGATCCTGTCGCTATGATCACCCACTCAGATGAATTCTTGGACTGTCCCAACATACCCAGGTTTTGACCCCCTCTAAGGATCTGCCTGATTGGCTTATCAAAGAAAGCCCATTCCGATACCTAGTGTAGTATGATAATCGAGTCTAGGGGGCAGGTGTAACATCCCACTTTTGCCCAAGGTCCAAGGCAATATTGGAATTCTAGTACGGTTCAGGGTTTCAAGAAAACCCACACTACATGTACCTCAGGTCTCACCCTAGCAGCTAAGACAGGCCAACCCAACCAACTTGGCGGCACATCAGTGTTAGCCTTAGCATAATAAATCTCCCCATATCTATCCAATGACTGTGAAGATTCTAAACTAACATGAGTCTCATACGTGTCCAGTTTAAGGGTATTACACAGAAACACACCATGATAACTTGAATCTAATATGTACTTTATTCATTTACATTAAATGTCATAATGTACATCATTCTGATTGGAGGTAAGTGCATACACTCTCTAATAACTCCCACTTGCACTTAGGTCCAATCTGGTATAAGCTGGAGTCCCATGCTTTCCACGTGTTTCTCAAACACTTTTTGTGTCAGTGGCTTAGTCAATGGGTCTACTACATTTTCCGCTTATGCTACCTTCTGAATTAAGACGTCCCCTCTTCCAACTATCTCCCGTAGTACATGGTACTTCCTCTCGATGTGCTTCGACTTCGAATGGGCTCATGGCTCCTTAGCCTGAGCAATGGCTCTAGTGTTGTCAACACAACAATGGAATGGGTGATGTGCTAGATGGAACTACTCCCAATTCATGAATGAACTTCTTCATCCATACGGCTTCTTTGGCAAGAACTACAGTAGGTGTTCACACCCAAAGAAGATACCAAAACCCGCTTCCACTAAAGATGGTGTAGCTTGAGAGGAAGCAGGTTCAGCAATGCAGTCCTTCAGCATGAACTGCAATCCAACAGCTTGGGTCAAGCAAAGGAGGTAAGAACGGATTAGATATGTTATTTTCTTGCAAAAATCAAAATCAGAACTGATCTATATCAGTTCAATTAGGAGCTTCTTGTTCCAAATCTTTATTTGGATCTGGACTCTTTAAGTGGATAAGACTTATCTTCTTATCTTTATCTGCTGATTCAAACCCATATATGTACCCAAATTCGCTCATGTCACATGACTGCTTAAGCTATCATGTGACACCCTAATTAATCCAATTAATCTTTGGGCTTTAGGCCAATTAAGGAGGTGGCTCATGTCCCTTATAAATTGCTGGCTAACTTGGCTCTCTTCGTATGGTGTGGGACCCTAACAATGATCTCTCAAAAGTCCACATGGGTTCAGCCTACCTTTTGTAACAAAAGCCTGGTCGAATTCACTATTGACACAGTGAACCCTTGAGTCCATCACTATGAGCTCTTAAAGGGCCCAACATTTACACTAAATGGTCCTTGGGTCCAGCCATCCGATGAAGGCCCAAGGACAATGGACTTAAGTGAGATATAGCCCATCAGGTATAAAAGCCCTTAATGGTGTTACACTTAATCTCTCAGCGGTTAATGATCAAACATTGCCCGACAAGGGAGGACCTCTCCCTCGGCTGCAAGCTACAGTGTTGCACTCTCTACTCGGATGGATCTCAAGAATTAAAACCTTTTGCAAATCTTTTCTTAAAAAATAATATAAGAAAGGGATGGTAGAATCCATCATATGGATGCCAAAACTGTTGCGGAATGGGTGGGCGAATTTCAAAAATTTTTTACCTACCTTTCAACAGGGAATCGCATTCCCTGATTTTAGAATCAAGATTCAAGGATCCTACTTGAACCAGAATCGAACCAGATCTGAACCAAAAGAGAAGGGATTGATTATACCTGATCCAGAACCAGTAGAGTGCGTCCTACACACCGAATCCTTCACAAGAATCCTTTGGAAGCAATGAGCACCGAACTAAATCAGCCTTTCAGCAAAGACTGATATCAAGAACTCTTTCTTGACCTTTCTCTGACAGAGAAATCGAACTGCAGTAGATGGTGGCAGCTGCAGAAGAAGAAGGCTAGAGAAGAAGATGGCAAACTATTTTTTCTTCTCTAGGGTTTCTGAGATCCTATCTCAAAACAACAGAGTGTTCTGTGTGTTCCCTAGGTTTCGAATTCTTGTAATTCGAATAGGGTTTTTGCTAGCTGCTTAATGATTAAGAAAACCTCCTAATCATATCAGGAGTTTCCCTTGTCCAAATTTGTATTTGGATTAGGACTCTTCTTAATCTTATCTACAGATTAGATAAGCTTTTGCGCTCATCCTAATCTTAGATCCGCCCCCTGTTAATGACTAATCAAATCAGCATAGTTCGAAATGGGCTTTAGGCCCAATAAGAATCAAGTGCTCAAAAGTCTTCCAAATTGCTACCTAGTTGGGCTTCTTTGTATGGCGTGGGACCCAAGCATTGATCTACACACCAGCCACATGGGTTCAATCCAGCATCTATTTCAAGGCCTGGTTGAATTCACTGGAGAGACTAGTGAACCCCCTGAGCCCATCACATGGACCCTATGGGCTCAACACTTACACTAAGTGGTCCCTGGGCCAAGCCATCTTATAAAAACCCAGGGACTGTGGGCAGGTGCAAGATTAGCCCATCAGGTATTATCCCAAATGGCCTTACACTTAACCTCTTAGCCCATAATGATCAAGCACTGCCCGACAAGAGAGGACCTCTCCCACGGGTGCAAGGAACAGTGGTGCACTCTCTACTCAAATGGATCCCGGGAATTAAAACCATTTGCAAACATTTTGAAACCATAGTTAGGTATATATCATATATATAAATTTTGCAAAACAAAATTCCAATGATTGAAATCAACTGCCGGCAGTTTGGTTTCCATCAAAGAGAGTGCATCCCCGATCATTACCTTTGTCTGATAAAGGGGTTGATTCCGTCACTATGATCACTCACTCAAATGAATTCTCAGACTCCCAACATATCAAGGTTTTGACCCCCGCTAAGGATCTCATTGATTGGCATCTCAAAGACAGCCCAATCTGACACCTAGTGCAGTACCATAATCGGGTCTAGGGGTTAGGTGTAACTTTCTAGTTTTGCCCATCAATCTCCAAGGTCCAGGGCAATACTGGAAATTTGGTCCGGTTCAAAGGGTCAAATAATCCTACATTGCATGTGCCTTGGGTCTCACCCTAGCGGCTAAAACAAGCCACCCCAACAATTGGCAGCACACCAGTGTCAGCCTTGGCAGGATAAATCTCCCCAGACTTATCCAACGACTGTGAACATTTAAAGCCCACACAAGTCTCACTAAGTGTCCAGCTTTAGGGTCTTACACAGAAGTATACCGCACAACATGAATCAAACATGTACTTCATTTATTTACATAAAATATCAAAAGTACATAAGAAATGATTTAAGCTAAGGGCATACAAAAACTGTCCAACAGCTCCCACTTGCACTTAGGTCCAATCTGGTACAAGCCGGAGTCCCATACTTTCCACGTGTTTCTCAAACACCTTCTGTGTGAGTGGCTTAGTTAATGGGTCTGCCACATTATCCGTTGATGCTACCTTTTGAATCAGGACATCCTCTCTACCAACGATCTCCCGTAGTACATGGTACTTCCTCTCGATGTGCTTTGACTTCGAGTGGGCCCAAGCTCCTTAGCCTGGACGATCGCTCCATTGTTGTCACACAACAACGGGATGGGTGATGTGCTAGAAGGAACCACTCCTGATTCGTGAATGAACTTCTTCATCAACATAGCTTCCTTGGCAGCTTCACTTGGGGCAATGTACTCAGCTTTGGTTGTGGAGTCTGCCGTGGACCCCTGTTTGCTGCTTTTCTAGCAAACAGCACGCGATCCTATCATCAAAACATACCCAGATGTAGACTTTCTATCATCTGGGTCCGATTGGAAATCTGCATTAGTATACCCCAGAATTTGCAGTGAACTACCATCGAATACCAGACAAAACTCTTTTGTCCTTTGAAGGTATTTATACTTCCTCTCGATGTGCTTTGACTTCGAGTGGGCCCGAGCTCCTTAGCCTGGACGATCACTCCATTGTTGTCACACAACAACGGGATGGGTGATGTGCTGGACGGAACCACTCCTGATTTGTGAATGAACTTCTTCATCCACATAGCTTCCTTGGCAGCTTCACTTGCGGCAATGTACTCGGCTTTGGTTGTGGAGTCTGCCGTGGACCCCTATTTGCTGCTTTTCCAGCAAACAGCACGTGATCCTATCATCAAAACATACCCAGATGTAGACTTTCTATCATCTGGGTCCGACTGGAAATCGGCATCAGTATACCCCAGAATTTGCAGTGAACTACCATCGAATACCAGACAAAACTCTTTTGTCCTTTGAAGGTATTTAAGTATGTTCTTCACAGTTGTCCAATGCTCCTGCCCTGGGTTGGCTTGGAACCTACTTACAACACTCACTGCTTGAGCAATGTCAGGGCGAGTGCACAACATGGCATACATGATGCTCCCTACAGTTGAGAGATAGGGAACGTCTTTCATGCCCTCAATCTCGTCAGAAGTTTAATTTCATGTAAATTCAGTTTAGGGGTACTTCCCACTTTCCTTTCTGACAACATGCATACAATCTGCCCCACTTGAACCTCTAAGTTTTTAATCGATGTTTCTTGACTTTGGAACCTTGCTTCAGTGGCATTAATGAACTTAGAGATCATTTCCTCCAGATTGTTCTTTTTTTCTTGTGGGGGCGGCTGTGGTTGGAAACCCATGGGTGCCTTTTGCTGATTGTTACTCCATGAAAAGTTCGGGTGATTCCTCCACCCTGGGTTGTATGTATTGGAGTATGGGTTGAAGTTTGACCTGCCAACATGAGAGATAAAGTTAGCATTCTCATGGGAAATAAAATGATTGTTTAATTGACAATCAGAATTAATATGTCCTATTTGACCACATAAATCTCATGAGATGCTAGATGGTGTATTAATTGCTGCAATATTAAAAGTGTCAAGTTTTTTATTCAGATTAGCAAGTTGCCCAGATATGGCTGCAAGGGAATCGATATGGTGTACTCCCCTCTGATTGGTTCGGTCATTGCTCCACTAGTAGCTGTTTGATACCATCTCCTCCCCTAGGTCATATGCTTCCTCTGGAGTTTTCCTCATGATCGTACCACCTGCGGCTGCATCAATAATGGACCGGTCAGAGGGGGTAATACAATTATAAAAAGTTTGAATCTATCGTCAAGTTAGTATCCCATGGTGAGGACACTTCCTAAACATCTCCTTAAATCGTTCCCATGCTTCATACAAGGATTCCCTCTCAAATTGAGCAAAAGTAGCAATATCATTAATTAACTTTGTTATTTTAGAGGGTGGGAAATATTTAGCCAAAAATTTTTGGGTTAGATCATTCCAAGTGGTGATACTTTCTGCAGGGAGTGAGTTGAGCCAATCTTTAGCTCTATCACGCAATGAAAAAAGAAATAATCTAAGCCTAATTGCATCATCACTAACTCCATTATGTTTAAATGTATCACATATTTCTAAAAAGCTAATGATGTGTGCATTAGGGTCATCACTTGGTAACCCACTAAACTGAATACTTGTTTGGATCATCTGAATTATTGCAGGCTTGATTTCAAAATTATTGGCATGAATGGTGGGATTGCAAATGCTGGATGTCGCCCCATCAATGTTTGGACAAGCATAGTCCAAGAGGGTGCGATTTCTTTCTGCCATCTCTCCTTCAATCTCTATGGCTGGTTCGCAAATAACAACCTCCTCTCTTGCTTTTTCTTTGTTGGCCCTTTGCAACAAGCGAAGGGTCCTCTCAATTTCTGGATCGAATTCAGTTAGTCCTTCCTTTCTAGTGCGTGTCATGCACAAGTAAATCTAAACCAGCAAGAAATCGAACAAGTAGATATAAAAATAAAAATAAAAATAAAATAATAACAAAATAAAAACAGCAATAAAAAATCCAAATTAATCAAGGTCAACAAGTTCAAATATTTATTTAGGATTAAATCCCCGGCAACAGCGCCAAAAACTTGATAGTTATAAATATATAACCCTAGCAAGTGCACTAGTTATCAAGTAGTATAAAATATCGTTCCCATGGGAATTTAACAAAAAAAGTATTAGAACCACAATCTTCCCTAATTATCTGGACAACCGAATTTCAGAATTGAGCAAGAACTTTTGAAAATAAAAATTAGCATAAGAAAATAAAAGCAAAGGTGATCACTAATCGAATCTGCAATGGATGGAATCGCTAGGGCTTTTGGTCCACCTAACCAATGCAATGAATATTGAAGAGTTCGATTAACCAAGATTATTTGTCATTCCCATAAGCTGAGGTCTTTCCAATCTTATTTAATATTCTCTCTCGAGATATACTAAACCTACACCCATCAGGTAGCCCTTCGATCTCTTGAGTAGAACTCTCAAGATGGGAGTGCATTAAGTCCAAGAAGACTATGAAATTCAGATGAATCATGTATATAATATACCATTCAATTCACACTATGAATTATTCAGTCGATTATGTGAATTCCTCTCTCGATTCATTCACATAACTCAAATCAATTAAGAGGTGGCCAAGCTCATAATTGCATTAAGCACAATAATTCATAGACTATATGAAAATCACAATCTTGGATAAATCATAAAGATAAAAATATATTCATTAACATAATTAGGCTTTCCTCAGCCCTAGCAAGAAACAAATCAATTCATGATAGAAGAATTAAAGCAAACAAAAGGAAAGAAAGAACTCTTAGAATCGCCCATGATGCTGAGATCTCCTCCTCTTGCCGCCACCTTCTTCTTGAATTCTTGCTCCTTTCTTGACTGATTGCTCCTTTCTTCTTGATTCAATCCCCAAGATTGAGTGATTGTGTGATCCTAAAGCTGGTCCGCCCCCTCCTTTATATAGCTTAAAGGGGAGGGGGTGGTCTCCTACTTCCTCTTGAAGTTGATCTTTACAAGAATAGAAAGTCCTATCCTAAATCTAATCTTATCTCTTTATCTAATAAACTCAATCCTTTTATCTCTCTAAGATTACATCAAGAATTTAGAACTGGAAAGACTCTTCTCAGTTTCTTGTTCTTGGATTCGTATTAGACCTCCTCTGCGAATTGGGCTTCAGCCAGGCATTTCTGCAAGTTGGGTTTCAGCTGCGGATTGGGCCTTCCTATGAATTTGCCCCGTCTTTGGGCCCGGTTTTAACTTCGATGCAGGCCGAATCTGCGAGACCCCAAAACATGAAAGTTGTGGATTTGTCTCTTATCTTTTCAGTGGGTCTTGAATCAGCCCATTCGGAATTCGGATACGTGAGTTAGGCCCAGATTACTGAACGATGTCGAAACTGTGAAAAATCATCCGATTTGTCTTTCTCTACTCCTGATGCCTTCTTTCATGCCCTGAACAGAAATATGAGTCCAATTAGATGATAATTTGGTATAAAAGACATAATAATTAGGGATAAAAATATGATAACTTCTACTCTCATCACTTGTCTTTCTTTTGTTTCTTAGACTTGGTGGTCTTCTTCTAAGGCTTTTTTTTTGCCTTCCTCTTCTTGCCAGACTTTCCAGCTTCAACAAGCATGGCTATCGGGTCATCCTTCCTTATTAATTCCTTAGCTTTTTGCAACATATTGCTGAGCTTTTGGACACTGACATTCAGCTTGTTCATATTGTAATTTATAATGAACGGGTTGAAGGATGGAGGCAGAGAGTTGAGAATAGCATCGATCTGTGTGACTAGATCTAGCTCGGAACCAAGGGCCTCCAGCTCGTTTATGTAGCCCATCATCCGAAGACAATGGTCATGCACTTGCTGCCCCTGTATCGGATTGTCCAAAGAGGCTATGATATAGTCTTCAGACTATCCAATATGTCTTTAGCGAGTTCAATCTGATCAAATTGCCTCTGTATCGGATTGTCCAAAGAGGCTATGATATAGTAGCGGTCCAGGGACTTTTTATCCTCCCATTCTTGGGACTCTCTCCTTCAGGCCTCAGAAGCCCTGTCCCCCGGATGATCTGAAGCAGGATTTTTAGCCACCTTATCCAGTTTTTCTGAAGCCAGGACCAACATAAGGTTTTTGTACCAGTCGGCATAATTGTGTCCCTTAAGCTTGTTGTCGTCAAGCAACTTAGAAAATTGTCCGTTTGCCATTTTCTGGTAAAACAACAAAACGTTAGTCCACAACCTTTAGATTGATTCATGTTACCTACATAGATATGCCTTTTAATCTATGTTCCATTTCCATTTGTTCATCTCTGAGATTTCCCTCCTATCTCAGTGATGGAGATGGCAAAATGTCTCTGGAAATGTGGGAAATCACATAGGGTGCATGGAGCCAACTGTTTCAGCTGCATAACCCCACCACCTTTCTGCGATGGATCACATCCACTCATCATATGAGTTTCCCTTTGGCCTCTATCAGACAAGGTTCAGAGCCGTTTTTAGGTAAACCTTTCTGTCCAGTGAGTGCTCACCCATCATATTCAGGTTACGCCAAGGTACTGTGAGAGAGTTCTCATTTTCTGGTGAAACCCCTCCCACATCAGTCTATGGCGCCCCTATCATCTTATGAAACACTCTGACAGACCCAACAACAAATGGATAGCCCAATTTTATGGTGCATTTCCACATTACTGAAGGACCCATCATCGTGCTAATGATGGAAGGCCTTTAGAGAGTCCATCATATGGATCTCCCTATCACATGCACTCATATTACCGGAGGGAACAAAATTACGCTCTAGTTCTAATTTATGTCAAACCAAAGTGGCTCCCATTGACTTTCATAAAGTCAGATTTCTGGGGAGCCTAAAACGGCTAGGGTTTCCGCACGCGCCCCATTTCAGGGCTGTGGGGCCCACCATGCAAGGAAGGGGTCATCCAATGACCGTAGGGGACACCATGGCAATGATGTGCATTCAGCCATGGTGTGCGCAAGAGTCGCTAACGAATCATCATGGGCCAAGTGCTTATGGCCCATGGTCGCAGCACATCAAACATCCACACATCACATGATATGGAAGAATTGATCCAATCAATCACTAGTTGTAAAGCCCATTAATCAGCCCAACAAAAACACAATATTAACAACAATTAATATCATCTAGGTATATGGGCTGAATAGCAGTTAGCAGTTCGGCCCATATAGCTTTTCTCACAAAAGTGGGCATTTGCAGTTTTAACTCTTTAAAACTGGGCTTTACAGGTTGGGCCGAATTAATCCCTGCAATTGAACATCAGATTTGGGCCTGAAAGTGTGTGAAAACTGGACTGAAAACAGTCCCCTTTCGAACCCTAGTTTCAGTCCAAACAGATTTGGTCCTATCTGGTCTGAGATGGTCCGAAACTAATTTTCAATTCAAGAATTAATTCAGGAAAGATCTGAAATTAATATTTCTGATTTTAAACAATCATAAATCAGACAAGGACTGTTCGCACCACCTGCAAAACAGAGGTTAGTCACTAGGGTTGCAGTTTCATAAACTGCAAAACGCATAATGCAAACCCTCCATCTGCAAATCTCTAGTGCCGCCGTCTTTTTCAATCAAGAAAATAAAATAAAATAGAAATCCCATTTCTATTAATTAATTACATCCTTGATTGAATCCTATACATTCAGTCTAGAAAAATAAAAAAAAAAAATTATTTTATAGACCGAATTGAATAGAAATTACAAAAAGAGAATGCGCAGACAATCTACGCCAAAACTGCACTTTGATCTCCAGGTACGAAAAGTCCATTAAATCAAGAAATAAATAACGAACAATTCTAAATAACTTTCATATTTAAACAAAATTAATTTCATATCAATCGCCCTCAACAAGAAACAGTTTCTTGAAATAAAACAGCAAACTGCGCAATACCCGGGTGGAACAGCTTCTACCGAATTGCGTAGGTTCAGATCTGATTTCTTAGTTCAAGAGTCGAACCTGTGGCTCTGATACCACTGAAAGGGATGGTAGAATCCATCGTATGGATGCCAAAACTGTTGCGGAATGGGTGGGCGAATTTCAAAAATTTTCTACCTACCCTTCAACTGGGAATCGTATTCCCTGAGTTTAGAATCAAGATTCAATGATCCTACTTGAACCAGAATCAAACCAGATCTGAACCAAAAAAGAAGGGAGTGATTATACCTGATCCAGAGAAATAATATCTCCCAAAGTTGGTGTTCACGCCCAAAGAAAACACCAAGATTCGTTCCTACTAAAGGTGACACAACAACTGTGGAACAGAACCAGCAGAGTGTGTCCTACACACTGAATCCTTCACAAGAATCCTTTGGAAGCAATGAGCACCGAACTGAATCAGCCTTTCAGCAAAGACTGATATCAAGAACTCTTTCTTGATCTTTCTCTGACAGAGAAATCGAACTGCAGTAGATGATGGCGGCTGCAGAAGGAGAAGGCTAGAGAAGAAGATGGCGAACTGTTTTTTCTTCTCTAGGGTTTCTGAGATCCTATCTCAAAACTACAGAGTGTTTTGTGTGTTCCCTAGGGTTCGAATTCTTGTAATTCAAATAGGGTTTCTGCCAGCTGCTTAATGATTAAGAAAACCTCCTAGTCATATCAGGAGTTGCCCTTATCCAAATCTGTATTCGGATTAGGACTCTTCTTAATCTTATCTGCAGATTAGATAAGCTTTTGGGCTCATCCTAATCTCAGATCCGCCCCCTGTTAATGACTGATCAAATCAGCCCAGTTCGAAATGGGCTTTAGGCCCAATAAGAATCAAGTGCTCAAAAGTCTTCCAAACTATTGCTCAGTTGGACTTCTTTGTATGGCGTGGGACCCAAGCATTGATCTACACACCAACCACATGGGTTCGGCCCATCCTCTGTTACAAGGCCTGACCGAATTCACTGGAGAGCCCAGTGAACCCCTTGAGCCCATCACATGGACCCTATGGGCCCAACCCTTACCATAATATATATAAGTATATCTCCATATAAATATATTTTGCAAACATTTTGTAACATTCCAGTTTTGTCCATTTATCTCCAAGGTCTAGGGCAATACTGGAGTTTTGGTAAGGTTCAAGGTTTCAGGAAAACTCACACTTTATGTACCTCAAGTCTCACCCTGGCAGCTGGGACAAGCCACCCCAACCAACTTGGCGGCACATCAATGTCAGCCTTGATAGGATAAATCTCCCCAGATCCATCCAACGGCTATGAAGATTCTAAACTAACACGAGTCTCGTATGTGTCCATTTTAAGGGTATTACACAAAAACACACCACAATAACATGAATCAAATATGTACTTTATTCAATTACAATAAATGTCATGATGTACATCATGTTGATTGAAGAAGCAAAGGGCATACACTGTCTAATAGTTCAAAACAAGATAGTTTTACCCCTTAAGCCCAATACCGATCTATACATAGTTTGAGAATTCTGAAATCAAGAAACTTGGCTAATTTTGTTAAGGATAATCTTGCAATGGGAATAATCTCTATACTCAGTGTAGTTTTAAGGCTGCATTGCTAAGGGAGTAGCAAAGGTTAAGTTGGGGGTATGATAACTCTGTAGTTTGGTGCCTTAAGGGCATCATTTCAGGGGGTTTTTCGGCTTTAGAATAGTCAAAATGTGCCCTCATCCCAGTTAAATTCAAAACTGTGACCTCTTATGGTATTTGTGCAAATCTTGTGGAAAACTGGGGAAGTTTCATTGCTGAAATGCAGTTTTGGGGATCTAGTGAGACGTCCAGCTGAGAAAGAGGGTGTTTTTATGAAAAACTAAGCACAGGAGGACGCCTCCTATCTGCTAAACCCAGAATAGCGCCCCGCCTAATGCATTACCATACTCCCCTCAGAAGGGATGAGAGATCCATTGTATGGACGCCCAAATCTTGCGGAATAAGGTGGGCGAATTTCAAAAAAAAATTCTCTCCCTTTCAACTGGGAATCAAATTCCCTATTTAGAAAATCATATTTTCAATGATCAATCTTGAACCATAAACTGAACCAGATCTTAACCAAAAGGAGTAGGAGGGAGGTATACCTGATACAGAAAAATATTATCTCACAATCAAGGTGTTCACGCCCATGGAAGGATCCAAAGACTACTCCCACTGAAGATGGCGCAGTGTAGGATGGAGCAGAATCAGCAGTGTTCTTCTCCAAGAACTCTGTCCTTCGCAAGAAACAACAGGATGGCACGTGAGCACAGCTTCCTATCAATTCTTTCTCAAAGAACTGATGACAAGATCGAATCTTGCTTTCTCCCATAGAGTTGGAGATCGAACTGGATGTCTGAAAGCAGCAGGAAGGAGGCGGCAAGAAAGATTTTCACAGGGATTGCAGAAATCTTTCTTCTGGGATTTTCAGCTCTGAAGAGAATGTGAGTATCTGTCTCTGTCACTAAAGGATGCTGCCCCCTCCTTCTTTTGTAATCCGAAAAGAATATTTGGATCAGACATCCTTTTAGATGATAAGGATAAATCCTTATCTTATCTGCAGATTAGATCAACCTTCTCCTAATCTCATTAGGAGATTTCTAGATCTGAATCATATTCAGATCTGGACTCTCTGAGTGGATAGGGTTAAGTCCCTATCCTATCTGCTGATCCATCTCAGAATTCGCCCATATTTAACTTATTAAATTAGTCCAGTTCAAAATGGGCTTTAGGCCCATTAAGCTTATGTGCTCACTTAGCCTTCATAACTGCTGCCCAGTTGGGCTTCCTTGTATGGCGTGGGACCAAAGCATTGATCTACACATCAGCCACAAGGGTTCGGCCCAACCTTTGTAACAAGGCCTGGCCAAATACACTGTTATGGACAGTGCACCCCCTGAAACCCATCAAATGGGCTCTATGGGCCCAACACTTACCCTAAGTGGTCCCTGGGCCAAGTCACCTTGTAACACCCAGGGACTAAGGGAAGATGCAAGATTAGCCCATCAGGCATTACCCTCAATGGTCTTACACTTAACCTCTCAGCCCATAATGATCAAACACTACCCGACAAGAAGAGACCTCTCCCTCGGCTACAAGGAACAGTGTTGCACTCTCTACTTATATGGATCCCGGGAATTAAAACCTTTTGCAAACATTTTAGAAAGCATAATATATATACGTTTATATCTCATATAAAATATACTTTACAAAACAAATCTCAACGATTGAAATCGGTTGCCGGCAGTCTTGGTTTCCATCAGTGAGAGCGCATCCCCAATCATTACCTTTGTCCGACAAAGGGGCTGATCCTGTCACTATGATCACCCACTCAGATGAATTCTCAGACTGTCCCAATATACCCAGGTTTTGACCTCCGCTAAGGATCTCACTGATTGGTACATCAAAGACAGCCCAATCCGACACCTAGTGCAGTATCATAATCGAGTCTAGGGGTCGTGTGTAACTTTCTAGTTTTGCCCATTAATCTCCAAGGTCCAGCGCAATATTGGAAATCTGGTCTAGTTCAAAGATTCAATTAATCATACACTGTATGTGCCTAGGGTCTCACCCTGGCAGCTGAGACAGGCCACCCCAACCAACTTAGTGACACAACAGTGTCAGCCTTATCAGGATAGGTCTCCCCAGACCGACCCACTGGCTGTGAACATTCTAAACTAACACGAGTCTCATTAAGTGTCCAGTTTAAGGGTATTACACAGAAACATACCAAGGGAACATGAATCAAATATGTACTTTTATTCATTTACAATAAACTCATAATGTACATCATTCTGATTGAAGCTAAGGGCATACAAAACTGTCCAACAGCTCCCACTTGCACTTAGGTCCAATCAGGTACAAGCTGGAGTCCCATGCTTTCCACGTGTTTCTCAAACACTTTCTGTGATAGTGGCTTCGTCAATGGGTCTGCTAAATTTTTCGTTGATGCTACCTTCTGAATCAGGACATCCCCTCTACCAACAATCTCCCGCAGTATGTGGTACTTCTTCTCGATGTGCTTTGACTCCGAATGGGCTCGTGGCTCCTTAGCCTGAGCAATGGCTCCATTGTTGTCACACAACAACGGGATGGGTGATGTGCTGGACGGAACTACTCCTAACTCGTGAACGAACTTCTTCATCCACACGGCTTCTTTGGCAGCCTCACTTGCGGCAATGTACTCGGCCTCGGTCGTGGAGTCTGCAGTGGACCCCTGTTTGCTGCTTTTCCAGCAAACAGCACACAATCCTATCGTGAAAACATATCCAGATGAAGACTTTCTATCATCTGGATCCGACTGGAAATCGGCATCTGTATACCATTGGATCTGTAGTGAGCTACCATCAAATAGTAGACAAAACTCTTTTGTCCTTCGAAGGTACTTAAGTATGTTTTTCACACCAGTCCAGTGCTCCTGCCCTGGGTTGGCCTGACATCTGCTTACTACACTTACTACCTGAGCAATGTCAGGACGAGTGCACAACATGGCATACATGATGCTCCCTACGACAGAGGCATAGGGAATGTCTTTCATGCCATCAATCTCCTTAGAAGTCTTGGGAGACATCTTCCTAGAAAGAGTGACTCCGTGCCTGAAAGGAACATTTCCTTTCTTGGAGTTTTCCATGCTGTATCTTTTGACTATTTTGTCAATGTAAGCAGATTGGGATAATCCTATTATCCGCTTCGATCTATCTATATAGAGTCGAAGACCCAGTATATAGGAGGCTTCTCCAAGATCTTTCATGAAGAATTGCTGTGAAAGCCATACTTTCACTATATTTAACATTCCTACATCATTCCCAATGAGTAGAATGTCGTATACATACAGAACCAAGAAGTTCATCCGGATTCTTGCCCATGGTCACAGCACATCAAACATCAAACATCCAAAGTAAAGGAAGGATTGATCCAATCAATTAACTGCTGTAAATCCCATTTAACAGCCCATTTAAAATCCATAACATTAACAATTAATGTCGACTGTGTATATGGGTTGAATCGCAGTTAGCAGTTCGGCCCATACAACTTTTCTCACAATAGTGGGCTTTTGCAGTTTTAACCACTTAAAACTGGGCTTTACAGGTGGGCCGAATTAATCCCTGTAATTGAACATCAGATTTGGAGCAGCATGAAGGGATGGGATATCCATCACATGGACACCCAAGTCTTGCGGAATGGATAGGGCGAATTTCAAAAATTTCTCCCATCTTTGCAGGGAATCGAATTCCCTATATTTGAAAAACATGTTTTTCAAAGATCAATCTTGAATCAAGAACCAAACCAGCTCTGAACCAAAAGGAGTAGGAGGGAGGATGTACCTGATACAGAGAAGCAATATCTCCCAATGGAAGTGTTCACGCCCAAGGAAGGATCCAAAATCTGCTCCCACTAAAGATGGCGTAGTGCAGGATGGAGCAGAATCAGCAATGTTCTTCCAAAAGAACTTAACCCTTCACAAGAATCAACTGGACGGCTTGTGAGTACAGCTCCAACCAACCTTTTCCCAAAAGATTGGAATCAAGATCAGATCTTGATTTCTCCCAAGAACTAGAGATCGAACTGAAGGTGATGGCGGCGGCAAGAAGGAGGTGGCAAGAGAGAATTCTCAGGGTGCAGAAATCTCTCTTCTTGTGATCTTCAGCTCTGAAGAGAATTGAACATCAAATCACTAACTGTGTCGCCCCCATCTCTCTTTCATAATATTAAAGGGATCAGCTCCTAATCCCATTAGGAGTTGCTAATCCAAATCATATTTGGATTAGAAGTCCCTTTAAGTGATAAGGGATAACCCTTATCTTATCTGTAGATCAGATGAGCCATCTCCTAATCTAATTATGAGGCTTCTAGATCTAAATCTCATTTAGATATTGGACTCTATAAGTGGATAGGGTCTAGGTCCAATCATATTAGTTGATCCATCTCAGAATTCGCCCCTTTAAGTGACTGATCAAATCAGCCCAGTTTGAAATGGGCTTAAGGCCCATTTAAGGTTATGTACTCACTTAGCCTTCCAAACTGCTGCCCAGTTGGGCTTCCTTGTATGGCATGGGACCCAAACATTGATCTTCACATCAGCCACATGGGTTCAGCCCAGCCTTTGTTACAAGGCCTGGCCAAATACACTGTTATGGGTAGTGCACCCCCTGAAACCCATCTTGTGGGCTCTATGGGCCCAACACTTACCCTAAGTGGTCCCTGGGCCAAGCCACCTTTTAACACCCAGGGACTGTGGGCAGATGCAAGATTAGCCCATCAGGTATTATCCTCAATGGTCATACACTTAACCTCTCAGCCCATAATGATCGAACACTACCCGACAAGGGAGGACCTCTCCCTTGACTGCAAGGAACAGTGTTGCACTCTCCGCTTACATGGATCCCGGGAATTAAAACCTTTTGCAAATCATTTCGAAACCATAACATATATATCTTTATATAAATATATTTTGCAAAACAAAATCTCAACAATTGAAATCGGCTACCGGCAGTCTTGGTTTCCATTAGAGAGAGTGCATCCCCGTTCATTACCTTTGTCCGACAAAGGGGCTGATCCTGTCACTATGATCACCCACTTAGATGAATTCTCGGACTGTCCCAACATACCCAGGTTTTGACCCCCGCTAAGGATCTCACTGATTGGTACATCAAAGACAGCCCAATCCAACACCTAGTGTAGTATCATAATCGAGTCTAGGGATCAGGTGTAACTTTCCAGTTTTGCCCATCTATCCCCAAGGTCCTGGGCAATACTGGAAATCTGGTCCGGTTCAGAGGTTCTATTAATCCTACACTGCATGTGCTTCGGGTCTCACCTTGGTAGCTGAGACAAGCCACCCCAATAGTTGGCCGCACATCAGTGTTAGCCTTGGCAGGATAAATCTCCCCAGACTTACCCAATGGCTGTGAACATTCTAAACTAACACAAGTCTCATTAAGTGTCCAGTTTAAGGGTATTACACAGAAACACACCACAGGAACATGAATCAAATGTGTACTTTATTCATTTACAATAAATACATAATGTACATAATTATGATTGAAGCTAAGGGCATACAACTGTCTAACATAGCAAGTGTGAGAAATATGGACTGAAAAACAATCCCCTTTGAACCCTAGATTTGGTCCAAACAGTTTTGGTCCAATCTAGTCCGAAATGGTCTGAAAACTTATTTTCAATTCAAGAATTAATTCATGAAAGATCTGAAATTAATAATCTTGATTTTAAACAAACACAAATCAACTATGGACTGTTCGCACCACTTGCAAAACAGAGGTTAATCACTAATGTTGCAGTTTCACAAACTGCAAATCGCAGGAAGCGATTTCTCCATCTGCAAATCTCCAGCGCCGCCATCTTCTTCCTTCTTCTTTAATCAAGAAAATAAATAAAAAATAACAGAAATCTTATTTCTATTAATTATTTACATTCTTGATCAAATCCTATACATTCAGTCTAGAAAATAAAATATATATATATATTATATTTACAGACCGAATTGAATAAAATAAATGAAAAAGGGTGCGCAGACCATATGCGCCAAATCTGCACTGCGATCTCCAAGATCGAATAGTCCATTAAATCAAAATAAATAAAGAACAATTCTAAATAAATTTTGGATTTAACAAAAATTAATTTCAGATCAATCGCCCTTTACAAGAAACCATTTCTTGAAAAAAAAGAAAGCAATCTGCGCAAATCTTGGCAGAACATCTTCTGTCCATCTGTGCAGATTCAAATCTGATTTTCTTTTGGTTCAAGATTCGAACCTGTGGCTCTGATACCACTGAAAGAATGGTAGGATCCATCTAATGGACGCCAAGAAGGTTGCGGAAAGGGTGGGCAAATTTCAAAAAATTTTCCTACCTTCTTCCAACTGGGAATCATATTCCCTAGATTTAGAATACAATATTCAAGAATCTTACTTGAACCATAATCGAACTAGATCTGAACCAAAGGCAAAAGGGAGGAATATACCTGATCTGAAGAAGCAGTATCTCCCAAAGTTGGTGTTCACGCCCAAAGAAGAAACCAAGATCTGCTCCTGCTGAAGATGACACAGCTGTGGATGGAACGGAACCAGCAGAGTGCGTCCTACACATTGGATCCTTTGCAAGAATCCTCTGGAAACTCTGAACACCAAATCTTTTTCAGTCTTTTCTGCAAGACTGATGTCAAGAACTAGTTTCTTGACTTATTTTTTCTACAAAGATCGAATCTTGTGAGAAGCAATGGCAGCGGTGGCAGCTGGAGGAGAACTCCAAGGACAAAGATAGCTGAATTGCTTCTCTTCTCTCTGGAGTATGAATGAGATCTAATCTCTATTCGCAGGAAGCTTTCTTGCTTTCTCTGAAACCCTTGGTTCGAAATCTGATATTTTTCCCTCTTTTGGTTTTCTCCTCTTTTCTTCTTGATTAAGAAACCTCCTAATAAGGAGTTATCCCAATCCAAATCAGAATTTGGAAAGGGGATTATCTTAATCCTATCTGCAGATTAAGTTAGCTTACTCCTGTTCTTATCAGAAGGTTACCAGATTCAAATCTGATTTGAATTTGGTCTCCCAGAGTGGATAAGGTTAAAAGGCCCTATCCTTTTGCTAAACATTAATCTCAGATCCGCCCCATAAATGGGTGATCACATCAGCCCAGCTCGAAATGGGCTTTTGGCCCATTAAGTGTTCAGTGCTTAACTAGTTTCCAATCTACTGCCCAGTTGGGCTTCTTTGTATGGCGTGGGACCTAAGCATTGATTTACACACCGGCCACATGGGTTCGGCCCAGTCTTTATTACAAGGCCCAGCCGAATTCCCTGAAAAGCTCAGTGAACCCCAGAGCCCATCACATTGACCCTATGGGCCCAACACTTACATTAAGTGGTCCCTAGGCCAAGCCATCTTATAAAAACCCAGGGACTGTGGGCAGGTGCAAGATTAGCCCATCAGGTACTATTCTAAATGGTCTTACACTTAACCTCTCAGCCCTTAATGATCAAGCACTTCCCGACAAGAGAGGACCTCTCCCTCGGCTGCAAGGAACAGTGCCGCACTCTCCACTCACATGGATCCCAGGAATTAAAACCATTTGCAAACATTTTGAAACCGTACATATACATATATATATATATTTATTTTGCAAAACAAAATTCCAATGATTGAAATCAACTGCCGGTAGTTTGGTTTCCATCAGAGAGAGTGCATTCCCGATCAATACCCTTTGTCCAACAAAGGGTCTGATCCTGTCACTATGATCACCCACTCAGATGAATTCTCAAACTGTCCCAACATACCTAGGTTTTGATCCCCATCTAAGGATCTCACTGATTGGTATATCAAAGACAGCCCGATCTGACACCTAGGGAAGTGTCATAATCGAGTCTAGGGGTCAGGTGTAACTTTCCAGTTTTTCCCATCTGTCTCCAAGGTCCAAGGCAATATTGGAAATCTAGTCCGGTTCAAAGATTCTAGTAATCCCATACTGCATGTGCCCTGGGTCTTACCCTGGTGGCCGAGACAGGCCATCCCAACACTTGGTGCCACACCAGTATCAGCCTTGGCAGGATAAATCTCCCCAGACTTATCCAATGGCTGTGAACATTTAAAACGAACACGAGTCTCTATAAGTGTCTAGTTTTAGTGTCTTACACAGAATCATACCAAACAACATGAATCAAACATGCACTTTATTTATTTACAATAAATAACAAAAGTACATCAAATCGGATTGAAGATAAGGGCATACAAAAACTGTCTAACAATATGGTCAAGTGTGCTTGTACATCTTTCAAGCTTACCGTTAAATGGCCATTTTGTCATCTTGCCTTGTAGGCAAGGCTCACAAGTGGGAAGATCTTCTACAGTTAGAAAATCCAAAGGACCATCCTTTACCAACCTTGTGATTCGGTCAACACTGATGTGGCCAAGTCGTTAACGCCACAGGCACGTGGGATTAACTGTATCACGGGCTCTCTTCTTGGGGATTTCAGCCGACGTAATTTCAGTAATGTTAGTTTCTAGAGAAGGATGTAGAACATAAAGACCGTTCTCCAGTTCCCCGTATGCAATGAATCTGTTATTTCTTTTAATAGTAATCGTATTACTAAAGAAGACAGAATAACCATCTGCACACAGTTTTGAGACAGAAAGGCAATCTTTCAGAACAATAGTTCCTTCTCTAAAAAGTAACTCCATGGTTCCTATGGCCGGGACTACAACAGTTGCAGTTGTCCCTAAGTAGAAAGTGATTTCTCCTTCACTCAGCCTTCTGCTTACCTTGAACCCCTGCAGTGAGTTACACGCATGAGTTGAAGCCCCAGAGTCAATACACCAGGACGCAGAAGCTACAAATAAGTTGGTTTCTATAACACAAGTTTCGAGATTACCTTTCTTGGATTCCAGGTAAGCAGGACAGTTCCTTTTCCAATGGTCGGTCTTCTTGCAGAAGTGACAGGCATCCGATGCCTTGTCCATCCTCTGCTTCTTGGGTTTGGCAGCCTTCTTCTGGGGCTTTCTCT
Organism: Nelumbo nucifera; assembly: GCF_055504915.1. NCBI lineage: Eukaryota > Viridiplantae > Streptophyta > Magnoliopsida > Proteales > Nelumbonaceae > Nelumbo > Nelumbo nucifera. The sequence goes on from NC_142651.1 coordinate 72,337,700, forward strand.
TTGCCTTCATTTTCTTGCCCGATTTGCCAGTTTCAACAAGCATGGCAATGGGCTCATCCTTTTTAATCAATTCTTTGGCCCTCTACAACATATTGCTGAGTTTCTGCAAGCTGACGTTCAGCTTGTTCATGTTGTAATTCATGATGAATGGATTAAAGGATGGAGGCAGAGAGTTGAGAATAGCATCGATCTGTGTTACCAGATCCAGCCCGGATCCAAGAGCCTCCAGTTCGTTGATATAACCCATCATCCAGAGACAATGGTCGTGAACTTGTTGGCCCTTGGACATCTGCGCGGTCATGAACTGTTTCAAGACCTTCTGCCGAGTAGAACGATTCTGCTCTTCGTACATTGTCTTGAGACTGTCCAATACGTCCTTAGCAAGTTCGATCTGATCAAACTGCCTCTGAATTGGGTTGTCCAATGAGGCAATGATATAGCAGCGGGCAAGGGAGTTTTTTCTCCTCCCATTCTTGGTATTCTCTTCTCTGGGCCTCAAAAGCCCTATCTCCCGGATGATCCGGGGCAGGATTCTTGGCTACCTTGTCCAATTTCTCAGAGGTTAAGACCAACATAAGGTTCCTGTACCAGTTGGCATAGTTTGGGCCCTTCAACTTGTTGTCATCAAGCAGCTTTGCAAATTGTCCGTTTGCCATTTTCTGATAAAAGAGCAAACATCAGTCCACAACCTAATTTGATTCATATTCATTACATAGATATGGATTTTAATCTACGTTTCATTTCCATTTATTCATCTCCGAGATTTCCCTCCTTTCTCAGAGACGGAGACCACGGGTTGTCTTTGGAAATGTGGGAAATCACATAGGGTGCATGGAGCCAACTGTTTCAGCTGCAAAACCCCACCACCTTTCTGTGAAGGATCATATCCACTCATCATATGAGTTTTCCCTTTGGCCTCTGTCAGACAAGATTCAGAGCCATTTTCAGGTAAACCTTTCTGTCCAGTGATTGCTTATCCATCGTATTCGTGAATGCCAAGGTACCGTGAGAGATTTCCCATTTTTTGGTGAAGCCCATCCCACATCGGTCTATGACGCCCCTATCATCTTATGAAACACTCAGACAAGCCCAACAGCAAATGGATAGCCCATTTTCTGGTGCGTTTCCTCATTACTGAAGGACCCATCCTCATGCTAATGATGGAAGGCCTTTAGAGAGTTCATCATATGAATCTCCCTATCACATGCACTCATATTAGATGGAGGGAACAATCAATTACACCCTAGTTTGATCTAGGTCAAACCCAAGTGGCTCCCACTGACTTTCATAAAGTCAGATTTCGGTGGGTCCAAATCGGTTAGAGTCCCACACGTAACCTCTCCATGAGGTGTGGGGCCCACCACTGAGGGAGGTCATCCAATGACCAAAAGGGACACCATGGCAATGATGTGCGTTCAGCCATGGTGTGCGCAAGAGCCACTGTCGATTGAGCAAGGGCCAAGCACTTAGGGCCCATGTACGTAGCACATCACACATCCATACATCACATGCAAGGATAAATTGATCCAATCAATTAAATATTTGTAAAGCCCATTTGAAGCCCATTTTGAAACCATAATATTAACCATTAATATTATCTAGGTATACGGGTTGAAGTAGGGTTGATTGGTTTGGCCCATATAGCTTTAAGTGTTGAGTGGGCTTTTAGTAGTTTTAACTATTTAAAACTGGGCCTTTACAGGTTGGGTCGAATTAAGCATTTAATTAATTATCAATCCTCAGGCCCATTAGTGGGAAAATTAGGGCTGACTTTCAGCCTTGATTGAACCCTAGAATCGGTCCAAACAATTTGAACCAATCTTGGTCCGAATGGGTCTAGGGTTTGATCTTTAATTCAACAAAATAATATGAAATTAAATACTGATAAAAGAAAAGCAATAATCAGTATCATAGGGTTGTTCGCACACTCCATCCTGCAAAACAGAGGTTAGATTACTGGTTGCAGTTTCATAAACTGCAAATCACAGATTGCAATTCTCCCATCTACGAAATCTCCTTCTCTACGAGATCTCCTTTTCTGCGCCGCCACCTTCGATCCAAAATAAAATAAATAGAAATCCTAATTTCTATTAATAATTACATTAGATCGAATACCTATACATTCTGTCTAAAAAATAAAAAATAAAAAAAAATTATTTTACAGACCAAATGTAACAAAATAATCCATAATCTGCAAAATCGCAGGTTCCCTGCGCAAATCAAGATTTTGATCTCCTCTTGTACGAACAGCCCATAAATCAAGAAAATCATAAAGAACAATTCTAAACAATGATTAGATTTATATAAAAATTAATTTCAGATTATTCGCCCATAATTTTGGGAACAAATTTCCCAAAACCCATATCTGCGCAAATTGGGTAGAATGCCTTCTGCCCATTTGTGCAGGTTCAAATCTGAAACAAATTGGTTCAAGATTTGAACCTAGCTCTGATACCACTGAAGGGATGAGAAATCCATCGTATGGACGCCCAAATCTTGCGGAATAAGGTGGGCGAATTTCAAAAAAAAATTCTCTCCCTTTCAATTGGGAATCAAATCCCCTATTTAGAAAATCAGATTTTCAAGGATCAATCTTGAACCATAAACTGAACCAGATCTAAACCAAAAGGAGTAGGAGGGAGGTATACACAGAGAAATATTATCTCTCAATGAACATGTTCACGCCCAAGGAAGGATCCAAAGACTGCTTCCACTGAAGATGGCGCAGTGTAGGATGGAGCAGAATCAGTAGTGTTCTTCTCCAAGAACTCTGTCCTTCGCAAGAAACAGCAGAATGGCATGTGAGCATAGCTTCCTATCAATTCTATCTCAAAGAACTGATGACAAGATCAAATCTTGCTTTCTCCCACAGAGTTGGAGATCAAATTGGATGTCTGGCGGCTGCAGGAAGGAGGCGGCAAGAAAGATTCTCACAGGGATTGCAGAAATCTTTCTTCTGGGATTTTTAGCTCTGAAGAGAATGTGAGTATCTGTCTCTATCACTAAAGGCTGCCGCCCCCTCCTTCTTTTGTAATCCTAAAAGATCAGCTCCTAATCCAATTAGGACCTGCTGATCCAAATCATATTTGGATCAAACATCCTTTTAGATGATAAGGATAAATCCTTATCTTATCTGCAGATTAGATCAGCCTTCTCCTAGTCTCATTAGGAGATTTCTAGATCTGAATCATATTCAGATCTGGACTCTCTGAGTGGATAGGGTGAAGTCCCTAACTTATCTGCTTATCCATCTCAGAATTCGCCCATATTTAACTTATTAAATTAGTCCAGTTCGAAATGGGCTTTAGGCCCATTAAGCTTATGTGCTCACTTAGCCTTCCTAACTACTTCCCAGATAGGATTCCTTGTATGGCGTGGGACCCAAGCATTGATCTACACATCAGCCACATGGGTTCGGCCTAGCCTTTGTTACAAGGCCTGGCCGAATACACTGTTATGGACAGTGCACCCCCTGAAACCCATCACATGGGCTCTATGGGCCCAACACTTACCCTAAGTGGTCCCTGGGCCAAGTCACCTTGTAACACCCAGGGACTGTGGACAAATGCAAAATTGGCCCATCAGGCATTACCCTCAATGGTCTTACACTTAATCTCTCAGCCTATAATGATCAAACACTACCCGACAAGAGAGGACCTCTCCCAGGACTGCAACGAACAGTGTTGCACTCTCTACTTATATGGATCCCAAGAATTAAAACCTTTTGCAAACATTTTAGAAACCATAATATATATACTTTTATATCTCATATAAAATATATTTTGCAAAACAAATCTCAATGATTGAAATTGGCTGCCAGCAGCCTTGGTTTCCATCAATGAGAGCACATCCCCGATCATTACCTTTGTCCGACAAAGGGGCTGATCCTGTCACTATGATCACCCACTCAGATGAATTCTCAGACTGTCCCAACATACCCAGGTTTTGACCCCCGCTAACGATCTCACTGATTGGTACATCGAAGACAGCCCAATCCGACACCTAGTGCAGTATCATAATCGAGTCTAGAGGTCGGGTGTAACTTTCCAGTTTTGCCCATTAATCTCCAAGGTCCAGGGCAATACTGGAAATCTGATCCAGTTCAAAGATTCAATTAATCCTACACTGTTTGTGCCTAGGGTCTCACCCTGGCCGCTGAGACAAGCCACCCCAACCGACTTGGTGGCACAACAGTGTCAGCCTTATCAGGATAGGTCTCCCCAGACCGACCCACTGGCTGTGAACATTCTAAACTAACACGAGTCTCATTAAGTGTCCAGTTTAAGGGTATTACACAGAAACATACCAAAGGAACATAAATAAAATATGTACTTTTATTCATTTACAATAAACTCATAATGTACATCATTCTGATTGAAGCTAAGGGCATACAAAACTGTCCAACATCCTCTCCACCTCCCATCCCATCTATTCTCCACCATTCATTCTAGGGCACACTCTTTTTAGCTTTCTAACCCTAGGGCGCCACCTAACTTCTAATCCTCACCATTCAGCCCCTAGCCATTCGCTCTCAGCCCTCTATTCCATTCTCTATCTCAGGCATCCACTCTAGGGTACCACCCACTCCTTTTAATCTCCACCTTTCAACCCTAGGTGTCTCAATCTCCACCATCTACTTCTGGGCGCCCAAATCTCAGCCCTACATAATATTGGGCACTCTCTCCTTTTCTTCTCAGTCTTAGGTTCACCTTAGAACCATCCTAACCCTTCATTAAAAGCCCTAGGGTGCCTAGATCTTTGCTAAAACACAGCTGCCATTCTCTCTAATCCTAGTTATGTCCACCCTTGTCTATAAAAAGGACCCTAGGGGCACTGGAGAAAGGGTTGGTCAGTTCACCCAGTTCACAAGGCTAAGGTTTCTTAAGGAGTTCTAGGGTTGTAGAAAGGAAGGACGCCCAGCTCTTGTCAAGAGGGGTTCTTCCAAGCAGTCCAGCCAATCTACAACTACCGCCACTGGATCTGATCAACCATCTTTTCATTTTCTTTATTTTCTTTCATGTTATTTTTATTTTAGCAATCTTTTAGATTTAATTTCTGTTCGTTTATGTGTTTTGCAGATCTAAATTCGTCTAGTTCAAGGCAAAGGTGTCTCAAGGGGTTCGAGGGCTGAAGAAGGGAAGGACGCCCAGATCTTTTCAAGAGGGGTTCCTACAAACCGTCCAGCCAATCTACAGCTACTGCCACTGAATCCGAATTTTGGGATCACTTTTATTTATTTCTTTTATTCACTTCAGTGTTCCTTTATTTCTGAATTTTGATTATTGTCTTTTTAATTCCGAACCATTAATTTCAGCATTAATAAAATTTATTTTCTTATTTTCTGCAATCCCCAGTTCCATTTTCTTTTTATTTGTCTGGAATGAGAAAATAATAATTTTTCCCTCCCTTCCCTATGGGTTTGACCCCTTCCTCTCCACGTACTAAGTTATTTAAGGTTATGTAAGGATTGGAAAATTTTTTAATTTTTTAAACTAGTGTTCCGAAGTGGTTAAAATGACACGCTTCCGCTAACACCAGCAATTTACATCCCCTGTACGCAATGTTCAATGAAACTCTTCTCCATGGCGTGCTCATCAAAGATAGAGTGAGTCAATTCCTGAAACTGCATTACATAGTCCAGGAGATCTTCCCCTACACGCTGCTCCGTGTTCCGCAAGTTGGCCATCGTTAGCTTCCTCTCCAAGGTGAACCACTTTGATAGGAATCTCTTGGCAAGTTTGGCCCATGAAACAATGCTCCCGGTAGTGAGATTGACGAATCAGGTATATGCTCACCCTATCAGGAACTTAGAGAACTCCTCGACCTTAAGATCTCCATCGAGAATGAAAGATCCTAGGGCATCCTTGAACTTACGTGCTCTTGCGGGCTTCCCTTCTACCCGTTGTACTGTGGCTACCGCTAGGGAGGAGTGCAACTAGTAGGGTAAGGTTTATACAAGATTCCAACAGAGTAGGGTTTTTGTAAAAAGACCAGAGCTTGGGATTTGTTACGACTTTCCACTACTAGCCCCTAAATATTTTCCCTCGGCTTGTCTTGGCTGAGTGGGGCTTCTATTATCGGGTCCAATTGGGGAGGGATTTGGGACTGCCCCATGGTGGGCTGCCCTACTTGTGTGGTCACTGGATTAGCTCTAATAAGTTGCTATGGCACGATGGGGTTAGGGTTGGAGGCGTGATGTCTAGGGACGGTTGTGGGAGCAGTGGTTGGGGTGAAGGGAGATTGCTCGGTCCTGGCTGCTTGCTGGAGGAGGATGTGTAGGGCAACCCTCATTTTATTCTACATCTACTCAATTCTATTAGACTGAGTCTTGAATTCGTACACCTTATTCGAGAGGATTTCAATATCGATTTAGTTCACAATTTTCGTCTCATATTGATTTCCATCCTCTTGGTTTATCTTCAAGGATGGTGTTGTTCTCTTCAGGAATCGGTGAAAGGTTGATTCTGTGAGTGGCCATCCTTTGTGACCAAGGAATAACTAGAGATTCTAATGTAGGTGAAGTGTGTTTAGGCTATGTGAGAATGGTCTCCTTAAAAGACAAAGGAAGACCAGAAGCAGGGAATTAACCAGAAGGTTAAGGTAAGGGGGAGTGATAGGGTGGCTAGTTAGAATGAATAGAGAATCCAATGATTAAGTGAATTGATGGACGAATGAATAGCTTTCGTTATGAGGAGGGTCCTAATTTATTAGGGATCCCGAGGTCTCAAAAGGAAGGAACCAAAAGTGCTTGATTCCTATTAGGAAAGGGAATATTAGATTCGATGTCGGTCCTTAAGGAGCACAACTAGGGTTTTGCAACGTGTCTTATAAGATCTCTCAAGGGTTGACTTTCCTTTCACCCAAGGATTCTCATAATCCACATGTACTACTTCCTTTTGCATCCTACTTAATCGACATGGCACTGGTGACATCATCGTATGGCGGGTACTTTCTTTTACTAACCTATGTGGCGCTTATCACGCACATAACTTAAAGTTCCACATGCGGTCAATATTTAATTCCGGTTCATAGTGACCTGTTGTTCTGTAATGATCTTGGGTTCATCGGAAGGTCATGCACCTCTGAAGTTCATCGTAGAACCACACGTTCCTAAGGTTTATCGTAAGGTTGCGCAGATTAAAGGTTCATCGCAGAAGTGTGCGCGTATAAAATGCATCTTAGGTTTTCATTAACTAAAGTCTGTTTTGGCTCACGTTGACTATGAGTTGATCGCGGAAGTGCGATGAATCGTACATTCATCGTAGGCAACAAATGAGTTACGGAGTCATTGCGAGCATCCATATGGTGTCGATTTAGTATCTTTTGTACTTTGAAGAATTAAGCAAGCACTATGGACCTACACATTGCATCCCGGTTCCTCTTTCTAGGGAACCCTGACTATGACCTTCGCACAGTGTTAGTTCCTCTTGTCGCGCTTGCTGTTGGTGATCATCAGTTGCCATTAGCTTCAATGTTTTGGGGATATTTGTTTGAGTAAATGAACTACACTGTTCACTAGATAATGGATCCAAGCTACAAAAGGCATTGCAACTACATCTTCTCTCCCTTTCTCTTCACGTACATGTGTGAGCATTTCGAGCTTAGTGTTATGCCTCAATGTCTATCGTCTATGAATGTGACCATTTCCACTTTGGATGGAGATCGGACCAAAGACCAGTCCTTAGGCGTTTGCCGAGGAAAATGCTAGCTTAGCACCAAGAGGCTTAGGCAGTCCAGGGTGGCTAAGATCAAATTGAAACTATCCTTTATTGAAGGGTTTGTATGGAGGCCTTATACTTGGGGCGTTCAACATTCCATGCCCTTTAGTGTTGGTACTGTCGTTCCTGAAGATGGCGACCAAAATTGTGTAGTGGAGGTGACTCATCCTCTCGCTGGTGTGGCAAGTCTTATTATATGGGCTGGTGTCATTGCCTACATCAACCGATCCGATGAGGCGCAAGTTGTGGTTTATTGTCCTGACATAGTCCTTCGTCAGTTCGAATATGATGACATGGGTGCTCAATTTCTACAGTATGCAGGGGAGGATGTTTTCTGGACCCACCGGCACAGATTGGCATTCCCAGGGGTTTCTCGATTTCTTGTCATGGGGTACAAGAGGGTTGAAGTGTGTAGGTCCCTCCATTTGGCCTATATGTACTCATTGTTCAGTGGGTTCCAATTGTTCATGTCTGCAACCCCCTATCCTTGTCACGTCATGGCTCCCCCCTAAGCAGCTGAGCAGGGGCAAGCATCAGCTCCTCCTCAACCAAGTCATCCATCCGCAATCGTGGCAGAAGGAGAGTTTCTAGGTGTTGTTCGGAAAGGTAAGCACCCTACTATGGAGAAAGGTGAAGGCAGCTATCCTCCTACTGCCAAGAGAGCCAAATCAGCGAGGGTGCCTCACTCTTTCATTCCGCATAAACTAGTGGCGCGACATGAAACCGAGTTTGACGTTGCATTGTCTCGAGCTGAGGAGGATCCAGGTAGGGACTCACAATTAGCAAATCCTGAAGAAGTTAGATAGGATCCTCCAGCCCCAACTCCTGAGGTAAGGGAGATGGCTGATACGGAGTTGCTATAGTCTATAGTGTCAGTTCCTTTCACTAAGGTATTTCTGTTTGGGTCGCTAATGGGTGAGTGAAAAAAATGGCTCCTCGTCCACATAGGAAGGAGCCCGAAAAAGTTGATTTGGTAAGATTCTATAACTTTGTAGTGTATTTGGTTTGCTAGTGTTGTTATTATTATGTTCTGACTTGTACTAATCATTTTACAGTCGTTTGTGTTGAAGCGGCTGGAGGTCGATGATGCTCAGCCCGATGTGGAAACCCCAAAAGTCCTGTTTGAGGGCTATGTAGGCAAAAAGGTACAGATAGTGTGAGTATTTATCTGATTCTTTAGTATGTTTTATTTCCTTGTATTAATCGTGTGTTATTTATTTCATCACAGGGGGTTTGCGATGTCAATCTCTCTGTTGTTCTAGTCTTGCCTATTATCAGGAGGTTGTAAGTAGGACGTTGTTAGGCAATGTGGGAGTGGTTTCCTCGAAAGAAAAAGGAAGATCGAGAATAGGTAATCAACCAAAAGGTTAGGGTAAGAGGGAATGATGAGACGGTTGGGTAGGATGAACAAGGAATCCAATGATTGAGTGGACCAATGATTGAATGAATAGTCTTCATCATGGGGAGGATCCCCAAGACCTGGTTGTTGTTGGAGGGTTGGTTGCTTGATGAAGCCATGGATATTGTTATGGAATGCTTAAATATGAGAACTTAGTTTTTTGTAACGGGTTCCCATAGACGCGCCACTTGATAGAGTGCAATCTAACGGCTCTCATATGACAGGTAGACCTGTTCATGGGCCGGGCCGGGCCAGGCTTTTACTCTTCATTAACAGAAATATGTTAGGCCCGAGCCCAAGCCCGGCTTGACCAACGGGCCTACAACATGGGCCCGAGCCCGGCCCTAATAAAAAGCCCGAAGCCCGAGCCCGAAGCCCGACCTAATAAAAAAAATTAGAAAATTTTCCTATTCAATAATCAATATAAATCAGAATTTATTTACATTAAAAATATATATAAATTCAAAATTTATTTATATTAAAAATATATATATAAAGAAGGGAAAGAGGATGTGGAGAAGAAGAATTCGGTTGGAAAAAGAAGGGAAAGGGGTGAAAAAAAGAGGGGTATTCAATTAGGGTTTTTAGGTTTATTTATAGGTCGGGCCGGGCCGGGCTCGGGCTGGGCTATTTTGGCCAATCCCGAGCCCGGCTTGAATTTCTTGTGGACCGGGCTTTTTGGCCCGAGGTTAAGCCTGCGGGCCTATATACCTATTCAAGCCCATCCAGGGGCCGGGCTGGGCCGGCCCATCGGGCCACCTGGGCCATGAACAGGTCTAATGATAGGTGACTCAAACTCCAAATCAAAAGTTTCTTCTGTCGGTGGCCGAGCTGAGTTTGGTGGAGCTAAGTCTGGCCGCTATATGATTCTACAAGAGAGAGAGTTAGAGTGCCCCGGTTGCTTTTACCCAGGGTGGGCACTCCAATGGTTAAGTCTATAAAGAGTTTTAAGAGATTCTTTAAGAGATTAGAGAGTGTGGGAGCTTAATCACGCGTACCTCTTGAGGTAGAAATGAGATCCTTATATAGATGTGAGTGATCAGAGACCTCTTATAACGGGTCATATGCGTAGAGCCATTTTTGTTAAGTTGGGAGAGTAATGATGTTGGTTACGTAATTTGCGTAAAGGGCTAAGGTTCGCCCGAATGACTCTGATGTGCATGATGCGGGTAGGTCGGCCTAACTGTCAACTCATTAATATTCTGAAGAACTCGGTCTGGAAATAGATCTAGGTGACAAGTTAGCGAATCTGCCCTATAGGTCGTGGATAGTGACTCTCTTAGCCCGGCCAGCCCTTGAGGTAGGTCGCTCCTGGATCGGAGGTCCTTCAGGTCGGTCGGGCCAAGGTAACTTAGGTTGGCCCCAACAGGGAGCTACTAGTCGATTTTCTGAGGTAATCTGCTTACTCAGCGCCAAGGTGTCACTTGGAAGCCATGTGTCGTCATGTAATTTGGAGGACCAAATTACCCCTCATCTATATAAGGATCTCATTTTACCCAGGAGGGGTCATTTTCCCATAAATATAGCGGTTTTCAAATTTACCCTGATTCTATAAGGTTTCTCATCTTATCCTCTTACACGATGAACTTCCTTAATCATAAGCATGCTTGGAGCTGATTTCTCCATGCATATTTGAATAGATTCTTTTATCTTTTGAGGTAATGATGTTTGTTTCATGATGAGAAACTCTTGAATGAATGGAGGCGAATCAAGAAATCTAAAATCCTAGCATGAGGTGTGAAGAGTTGTCTGCTATTATCAATGATGGAGGTTGATTGCAAAGACTTACCAGTTCGCTTATAGCAACAATCACTTAGGTAGTTGACTGCTTGTAAAGTCCTTGTAAATTTTCTATTCTTCCTGAGTTCTAATTGGCCCCCAACTAGTCTTAGGAATCCTAATCAATGGTGAATCAAATCCTTGGCAAGGAACCTGCACTCTCTACAGTTCAAGTGAAGAAGAAACTTTACATTTAAAACACATTAAGCAAAGAGAGTCTCAACATTACACTTTGCCTTGGATAAGTACTTAATTAGCTTAGAATTTCTTGTGGGAAGCATTGTAGATTAACCTTGCCTTTGGGAACAAGTTTTCTACACTATGTATTTAGTCTTATGAGTGATTAAATAAATCTAGTTAATGCACTAAGAAAGGCTAATCTATCACAAGAGGATAAGTACTTTCTCAACCAAGATTCATTCGAAACACCATTTAATTCTCATGTAGAAATTCTAAGGTGTTTGATAGTCATTTCATTGTAAGTTCATCATGCGATTATTTATCAAGCAATGAATCATTCCATGTAATCAACATTGTATTTATAACAAGTAAACCATAACAACTTTTCAGCTCATATTATCATAGAATAGCTCCAATGGGCATATTCATCAATTAGGCACAAAGACAACTGCCATTTATCACATGATTTCAACTTTTAAGCACATGTTTAGTTGAGTGAGCCTATGGTCCTATGTTGTCCTTGGAGTAAAGCTACGCACAAGGTACCTATTTATTAGAGAACATAAGGCAAAGAATTCTTTAATGATATAAAACAATTTTGGCAAGTGTACCTTAAAAAGATTTCATCTAAAGTTGAAATGGCTTTACCTTTAAGCACAAAATCATAATAAATACCCATTTCCAATTTATCCACAATTGATTAACAATGTGCTCTATGCTCATGAAAAATATTGAATTATTGCCTTATTTCAAAGCTATTAACCTTGAATCCTTTCCAAAAACCTCTATTTAGGTTTTTCTACTCATGAGGTATCCTATATTTCACATTCCTACGGCATGATTTTGGGTACTTTCATGAAATACAACTATGTTAATGGGGCAATGAATTATTGCCAAATGTATACTTCTCCCTCTATCTTATTGGTTAATGATTGACAAGGTACTAATGCGAAACAACAAACTCACTGGCATCTTTGCCTCATCATAGAACAATGTAACTATCAAGTTAGGAGATATTTTGCTAAGTTGGGCTAGAGGATCCTTTTGTAACCTTCTTTTCCTAATAGGATTAGATACCTTTTGTCCTTAAATGTTTTCTAAACCTTAATTTTCTAAAAACACATTCATAAAAGGATATAGATTTTAGGGATACCTTTGTATGAGCACTTTCCATTGTTGATGAGTAGCCATCATTTTCTAAGCAATTTGTTGATGTTGTTTCATCTTCTCTTAGTTGATCCTCTGTTGTGATTGTATATACCCCAGAGTAATCCTCTTGTTGTCCTCTCTAAGATTTGATTGAGCTTCAGGACAAGGAAGATCTATATCTCTCCAAGGCATGAAGAAAGACAATAGGATTGCCATATGAATGGGGCATAAATCTCAATGATAAAGGCTTAGGCCTGATCAGAGATCATTTTTATTTGTGAATAAAACCCTAAATTAAAATGCAAAAAAGAACAATTGAAACATATCAACATCCAACTTTAGAATAAGTGTAGTATTCATCAACACATCATCTTAAAATTTGAGTTCATAATCACCCTACAACTAAACTATCTAACTCTATTGATCTAAAACAAAAAGTCAACATCTTTGCATAACCAAAACAAATATCTAAATACATACATTTGAATTTTATTTTTTATCAGCATTTAGGAAGTTGGAATGGACTGGTTAATCGAACCGATTAAACTAGGGCCCGGAAGCTTAGTCGGTTCGGTCACACCCCAATCACTGTATTTGCTAGGACCCTAGTGAAAATTGGCTAACCGGCTAGTTGAACTGGAAAACCAGCGAACTGGTCCTGGTTCCATGAAACCAACCAGATCCTTAAATAATTGAAATTTTAAAATATTGTTAACAAGACTTAAACCCATGACCTCTTATTTTTATATATTATTTAATTACCATTAATCCACCTCATTACTTGTGATAAGTAATGGCTCTTTATTGTACATGTTACTTTATTATGCACGTATTTTAAAGAAAATGTAAATTAAGAGATTTGAACCATAGTCATTTTCTATAAAAATTAAGAAACTTTTCATCCATCCACCATATTTAAATATATTAAAAGTTATAAAATATATTATATACTATTTATATGACCCATAGTGTGTATGTATGTATGTATATGGCACATCATCACGATTTGACCTCTAGTTGAATCTCTAACCTATAAACCTCTCCCTTCTTTAGTTTTGTGCCTGGCCCGGTTCTCTGAACATTGGTTCCTATACTTAAATAAGCAAAAGACCAACATGGTCTTCATCACATTGATAACTATTTGTTGGAGACTCTGGTGACATCAAAGGATGGTTTAGATCAATTACCAACTTCAACATAGTTCATTGATGAACTGGCTTCATTACAATTATTTAAGCGAACTGTCTACTGATGTGTGATCTAGTTGCTCCCTATTGGAAGGCAGCTCGGATAACAAGCTGGCGAGTTCATCGGGTCAACCTACAAAAAGACAATATCAGAGTACCCGGGTCGGGCACTCCGATGCTTAATATAGTGAAGTATATTGGAGAGCTAGAGCAATGTGAGAGAGCTAAGTCGTGCATACCTTCTCTGAGGGAGGGATCACCATTATATAGGCATAAGAAACCAAGAGATTCCCATAATGCGTCCAAGATTCTCGAGAAACTGTGTTCGCCAGGTTTAGAGGAGATCTCTTAACTGGATTTGTGATACATAGGGATGAAGTCCATCCGATCAACTCCGGTGCGGACGATGCGGAAAGACGGATCTAACGGTTGAGCGTCATGATCCTGGAGAAGTCGAAGACGATAACTCACTCATAACGGGAGTTGGCCACTGATAACTCTGCATTTATTCAGGGTTTTTTCGGCCTTAGAATAATGAAAGTGTGCCCTTTTCCCAATTAAAATCAATATTGTGGCCCCTGAGGGTCTATGTGCACAACTGGAAAGTTTACATGGCTGAAATGCAGTTTTTGGGAAGCTGGTGTGAAGTCCAGTTGACAGAGGGGGTGTTTTTGTGAAAAACTACAAATAGGAGGGCACCTCCTATCTGCTAAACCCAGTTTGGTGCCTCTCCTACTGTATTAGCATGCTCCCCACACCTTAGCAAACCCTAGGACACCTTTTAACCCATTCTTTTCACTCTTAGCAAACCATAACCACCCCTAGGTGTTTAATCTCCACTCTACACTTCTTCTAATCTCCACCACTCATTCTAGGGCACTCTTTTTGTAGCTTTTGAACCCTAGGGTGCCACCTAACTGCTAATCCTCACCATTCAGCCCCTAACCACTAAATCTCAGCCCTCCATCCCATCTTATATTTTAGCCATCTACTCTAGGGTGCCACCCACCTCTTTTAATCTCCTCCTTCCAATCCTAGGCGCCTCAATCTCCTCCATCCATTTTTGGGCACCCAAATCTCAGCCCTACATAATATTGGGCACCCTCTTCTTCTATTCTCAGCCTTGGGATCACTCCAAAACCATCCTAACCCTCCATTAGAAACCCTAGGGCTCCCATAACTTTGCTAAAACCCAGCTGCCGCCCCCTCTTTCTCTCTATTCTCATTTGTGTCCACCATTCTCTATAAAAAGACCCCAGGGGCCCTGGAGAAGGGGTTGGTCAATTCACCCAGTTATAAGGCTAAGGTTTCTTGAGGAGTTCAAGGGTTGTAGAAGGGGGGACACCCAGTTCTTGTCAGGAGGGGTTCCTACAAGCTGTTCAACCAATCTGCAACTACCGCCACTGGATTTGATCAACCACTCTTTTATTTTCTTCATTTTCTTCTCTATTATTTTTATTTCTACATTCTTTTAGATTTAATTCTTGTTCGTTTCTCTATTTTGCATATCTGATTTTGGTCGGTTGAAGGCTAATGTGTCTCGAGGGGCTTGAGGGTTGTAGAAAGGAAGGATGCCCAGTTCTTGTCAGGAGGGGTTCCTGCAAACTATCTAGCTGATTTGCAGCTACCGCCACTCGATCCAAGTTTTGGATCAACTTTGTTTAGTTCTTTTATTTCTTTTATTGATCTTCACACTTTGTTAAATTCTGAATTTTAGTTATTGTTTTGTTTAATTCTAAATCATTTAATTTCAGCAATAATAGATTTTATTTTCTTACTTTTTGCAATTCCCAATTGTATTTTCTTGTCCGGATCTGAGTGCATATTAATTTTTCCCTCGCTTCCCTATGGATACGACCCGTTCTCATCCCTTTACTGCATTAGTAGTTGTTTGAGAATCGAAAATAATTTATAAACATTAAAACCGGTGTTCCAGAATGGTTAACAACACGCTTCCGATAACACCAAGTTTTTGGCGCCATTGTCGGGGAAGCACAAAGAAAAATTTTTTATTTACTTTTTCCGGATCTATTTCATTATTTTTTCTTTTTCATTTTATTACTTGATCCATTATCTTAGTATAATTCTTGTTTCTCTTTGATTCTATAGGACGGAATAGCGAAAGGTGAGGTACCGGAGCGTTGCGGAACTACGGGACGGAAGAAAAGAGAAGAGAAATTGGATTGCGTTTCAGGTGTATTCATTTCATTTTACTTCTGATTTTTTATTTTTATTTTTAAACTCTTTTTTTAGTTGAATAGTGATTTTTGAATTTTTAATTATTTTTTTCCTAGATCCGATTTATTTTTTGTAGTTTTGATTCTAGATCTATTCTTCTTTTATTTTTAATTTTAATTTATTGTTCGAATTTCTATCTTTTTAGGTTTGTGTTTTTCTTTTATTTCAAAAAATAATCATTTGTTTTATTTTATTTTATTTATTGCCGTATAATTTTCTTTTGTTTATTTTATTTTCGGTTTAATTTTGAGAATAGCAATTTTCTCGTTAGAATTTATTTTGGTAGTTATTACTCCTATTAGCACAATTATTTCTTTTATTTTTTGTTTGTAATAATTATTTATTGCCTTATTTAATTTCCTTTTTATTAGTGCTTTAATTGAATAATTAATTGTTAAAGAAGAAATTCTTTAAATTTTCGAATTTGAATTTAAATTTCAAATTTGAATTTTAAATTTCGAAATTTAAATTTAAAATTTTGAATTTCAAAAAAAATAAAAATAATAAAAATAATAAAAATAAAAAATAAAAAATAATAATTTATGCATTCCAGCATTAAGGGTTTTATATTCTAGAGCATGCATCATATAGGTTTATTTAATTGTTAAATTATCATTACTAGTTGTGAATGTGTTAGGTTTTCTTTATTTTTATTATTTTAATTAAATCTTTTGCTTAGTTTATGTTATTTTGCTGAATTGCATTTTAGAAATAATTGTTCATGCATTGTAGTTAATTGCATTCGCTTTGTTTATTTTGTTTTTCCGTTAATTCACTTAAGGGCATCCAACTTAAATAAGATAACGTGGGGACTTCATCACCCTCCCTTGGCCCAAAAATCACCATCCTTCACATGTGGTTTACCCTAACCCTAATTTAAAATTTGGATAGCAAGATCCTTTAGGGAAGCCTCACACTTGGTTCAAAGGTGTGTTGAATTTTAGGGAAGCTTGTAATTACTTTCCATAACCGGCAGTTGGTGTCTAAGGAAAAAGGTTTAACGGCTACGCCTAAGCGGGTTTTGTGGTTACTTAATTAGGTCCTTGCGAGAGCAAGGGGAGCCTTCCACATCCCCACCTCTTACCTAACTAACCAAAGGAAGTGGTATGTAATTCCAAGTGAACTTAAGAGGATTCGCATTGGTTGAACCACTAGTTTAGGAAACCCTAGGTCAACCCCTAGGTCGTGTGGTTGATTTGCTTGCATTTTTTTAATTTAAAATTTCAAATTTGAATTTAAATTTTTGGAATTTAAATTTTTTGAATTTAAATTTAAAAACCTGAATTTTAATTTAAATTTCAAATTTCAAAAAAAAAGAGAAAATCAAATATATATAAATAAAATAATAATAACAATAAAAGAGAAATTTTCAAAATTTGAATTTAAATTTCAAAGTCCAAATTTGAATTTAAAATTCAAAATTTTAAATTTCAAATTTCAAAAAGAAGAAAAAGGGGGTTAAAATAAAATGAATTCAATGGTCGGAGTTTGTGGAATGAGAAACTATTTCCAACCTAAGCCACAGATAGATTGGAACCATGTGTCTCGACAACTAGACAAGATCAATGGGATGGCCCAAAGACTTGACCAAGTCCTTGCATGTCGTCAACAATTTAGCCCATTCCCAACTTTGTCATCCTACCCAACATGTTCCATCTATGCAAGCCCGGCCCATCGTGTCAGCCAGTGCCCTGCGGTGGGCCCATATCAACCAATCATTCCAGAGCAAGTACATGCAGCTAATGGATTTCTCCAACCCGATGCTAACCCTTCCTTTAGTTCATATAACCCTACCTGGGAAAATCAGCCCAATTTCGCTTGTTGGGCCCAAGCCCAAGAAACCACCCTACCAGATGTGCACTCTCAATGGTCTGAAGCCCAGACTCACTATGAGTATCATGATTACCTTGGGACCCAACCAGTTCAGCCTTATCAAGCCGATTCATTTGATGATAGGTTTCTGCAACTCAAACAGCTGATCTTAGCTCAGCAGCAGTCAATCCTAAAATTAGAGAGCTAAGAATTCAACTCATGGAAGCTAACCTGCAGTGGGAAACTGATTCAATGGTTAGTTAGCCAGTTGTAGACCCTAGAGATGAATCCTTCGGTCTTCCCCAATACTAAGATCTTACAACCTTTAATGTCCCATACTTAGAAAATACTGAAGAAATCTCAGCTCTTAAAAGGGAGGGAAAGTGTGAAGACCTGTATGAGTCTGGAAGTCCTTCTACCTACCCAGGACAGAATAAGAATTGTTGTATGATAGATGTAGAGAGAAACCCTGGAGAAACCAATCTGGTCACAGTAGATGGCCCAACAGAAGAAGCTAATGCCTTAATGAAGTCTCCTCACCCATTTCGATCTTGGCCTACTATTGAACCTCTTCCACAATTAAAGAGTGAACCACCTGTGCCTTCTCTTGAATCTCCCCCAAAACTAGAACTAAAGCCCTTACCAGACTCCCTTAAGCATGTATTTTTAGGACCCGACCAAATACTGCCGATGATCATAGCCGTAGACTTAACCCCTAGACAGGAAGAGAAACTGATCAAGGTATTAAAGGAGCATAGGGGTGCCATTGGTTGGTCAGTAGCTGATCTAAAGGGAATTAGTCTGTCCATTTGTATGCACCATATTTACACAGAGGAGGGTGCCAAACCTATTAGGGAGATGCAAAGAAGGTCGAACTCAAATATGAGAGAGGTGGTCAAGCATGAAGTAGTTAAGTGGTTAGATGTGGGTATTATCTACCCAATCTTAGATAGCAATTGGGTAAGTCCTACACAAGTGGTGCCTAAGAAAGCTGGACTCACCGTAGTCACTAATGAGCAAGGTGAAGTAATCCCTACCTGACTTACCACGAGATGGCAAGTGTATGTCGACTTTAGGAAACTCAACTCTGTCACAAAAAAGGACTACTTCCCTTTGCCCTTCATTGACCAAATTCTGGAAAAACTTGCCAAGCAAAAATATTTTTGCTTCTTAGATGGGTATTCTAGTTATAACCAAGTGGCCATTTACCCTGAAGACCAAGAGAAAACAACTTTTACCTGCCCTTATGGAACATTCACCTTCCAACGAATGCCATTTGAATTATGTAATGCACCAGCAACCTTTCAGAGATGTATGATGGAAATTTTTTCGGAAATGGTGGGTGATTTCTTGGAAATATTTATGGATGATTTCTCTATCTTTGGGGATTCCTTTGAAATATGTCTTGAACACTTACGAAAAGTTCTTCAACGATGTATCAAGACAAACTTGGTCCTCAGTTGGGAGAAGAGTCATTTTATGGTCAAAGAAGGCATTGTTTTAGGTCACATAGTTTCTGAATGGGGTATTGAGGTGAATAAAGCAAAAATTGACCTAATCTCTAAACTTCCACCACTCACTTCTGTCAAGCAAATCCGTTCTTTTCTTGGACATGTTAGCTTCTACCGACGATTTATTAAGGACTTCTCCCAGATTTCCAAACCATTGTGCAACCTTCTAGCAAAAGATGTCCCATTCAGTTTTGATGAAGCATGTCTTAAAGCCTTCGAGTACCTGAAAGGGGCACTGACCAAGGCTCCAATTCTGCAACCTCCCGGCCAGTCTTTGCCCTTTGAAATCATGTGTGATGCCTCCGACTATGCCACTGGAGCTGCTCTGGGACAAAGGGTGGATAAATGTCCCGTGGTGATCTATTATGCAAGTCATACCCTCTCGGAAGCCCAATTGAATTATACCACCACAGAGAAAGAACTATTAGTTGTAGTGTTTTCTCTAGAAAAATTTTGCCCGTACCTATTGGGTACCAAAGTTGTTGTCTACTCTGATCACTCGGCCTTAAGACATTTGTTGTCTAAGAAAGAGGCCAAACCTAGGCTCATCAGATGGATCATTCTTTTGCAAGAATTTGACCTCAAGACTTGGGATAAAAAGGGCTCTGAAAATGTAGTAGCTGATCATCTGTCTAGAATTCAAATTGAAAGGAGTGAACCTATGCATGACTTCTCTTTTCCAGATGAACACCTCTTGGCGGTTTCCCATAGTACACCCCCGTGGTTTGCTCATATCGTCAACTACTTAGCGGTGTGTAAAATTCCTAAGGGGTGGTCCAAAAATGAGAAGGATAGATTCTTCTCACAGCTCAAGTACTATTTCTGAGAAGACCCTAAGCTATTCCACATTTGTTCGGATCAAGTAATCAAAATATGCATCTCCGAGTATGAACACCAAAGTACCCTTACTTTTTGTCACACTCCTGCTTGTGGGGGGCACTTTTTGGGGAAAAAAACGGTGGCCAAAGTATTGCGAAGTGGCTTTTACTGAACAAGTTTATTTAAGGATGTCCATGCTTTCAGTAGAAATTGCCTAAAATGCCAAGCTTCGGGAATATGTCCCATCAAGACATGATGCCACTTAACCCCATTATAACTATATAAATTTTTGATGTTTGGAGTATTGATTTCATGGGACCATTTCCGCCATCATCCAGTTACGAGTACATCTTGGTGGTCGTTGATTATGTGTCAAAATGGATTGAGGCGGTAGCAACCCAGACCAATGACCATAAAGTTGTAATGAAATTTTTTCAAAAGAACATTTTCTCTAGGTTTGGGTGTCCGCGAGCAATCACTAATGATGGGGGGTCACATTTCACTAATGCACAATTCCGTACTTTGCTTCGAAAATACGGAATAATTCATAAGATAGCAACCCCCTACCACCCCCAAATGAATGGTCAAGTGGAAGTTTCCAATTGAGAAATTAAGAGTATTCTGCAAAAATCTATTAGGCCTAACCAAAAAAGATTGGCCTGACAGATTGGATGATGCACTTTGGGCTTATCGAACGGCATTTAAAACTCTCATCGGAATGTCTCCTTATAGGTTAGTCTTTGGCAAAGCTTGTCATCTTCTTGTAGAATTAGAGAATCAGGCCTATTGGGCCATCAAAAAGTTCAACTTTGATCTAACCCAAGCTGGACCACACCGGGATCTACAATTAAGTGAGCTAGAAGAACTTCACAATGAAGCTTATGAAAGCTCTCGCATTTATAAAGCCAAAATGAATGTGTTTCATGATAAAAACATTTCAAGAAAAAACATTTGAACCTGGTCAAAAAGTTTGGCTCTTTAATTCTAGGCTACGGTTGTTTCCGGGTAAATTAAAATCCAGATCAAATGGGCTGTTTGTTGTTGATAAAGTGTTCGAGCATGGTGCGGTTAGAATAGTTGATCCCAAGAATGGAACCATGTTCAAGGTCAATGGTCAAAGGCTTAAACCATACATAGAAGGAGAATCTGAGAGTAGAGGAGTTGAGACCTTTAGTCTAAGTGATCCAGTTGTGTCTGGCTGAAAGCGTTAAACTTAACGCTGGTTGGGAGGCAACCCAACATAATTTTCACTTACTTTCAGGATTAGAGTTTTTCTTTTCTTGATTTAAGACCAAGTGGCAGACCTTGAACCTCAGGAAAACCCTATTCATTGTTCCCTTTGGCCCAAATCCTTGTTTTGCATCATTCTAGTCATTCCATTAGGGACAATGGCATTTTAAGTTGGGGGGTGTGGAAGGAGAGAGAAAAAATGAAAAGCTAAGCCTTTAAATATGTAGAATTAAAATTTCACTGAAAATTTTAAAATTCTTTCCCTTAAAAGAGATTCCCAAATAGAAAAAGTTGAGGAAACTGATAAAAGAATATTGAATTTTGTAGAAATTTGTACCAAATGATAGGAGTAAAAATTGGTCTTATTTGAATATTGTCGAAACCGTTTAGAAATTAGAAAATACTCCCAATTTTTCCCCTGCCAAGATAAGAAGAGAAAAATGGAGAAATTAGACAAAAACTCTTCAAATTGTTAAAAATAACGGACTGCCCTGAACGAAAAAAAAAAAAAAAAAGGTCAATGGACACCCTAGACTTAGTAACCGATCTCTTCACCTAAGTCAAGTCTCGAGATTTGCATCAAACGGAAAAGGGAATGCCAAAGACAATCACCTAACACTTAGTAACCGGGTCTCTTCACCTAAGGCAAGTGTCGAGATTCGTGTCAAATGGTGGAAGGTAACGATAGAAATAAGTGTGCAAATCAAGTTCAGGAGTAGAATTCCACTGTCAAAAAATGATAAGAATAATACATGTTTGATTTTAAAAATCGATCTTAACTTATCAAGACAGTCTACAAATGGAAGGGTAAATAAGATTTTTAAGCCAAATTTTTGTAATATTCAAAGTAAGACAGTTTTACCCCTTAAGCCCAATACCGATCTATACAGAGTTTGAAAATGCTGGAATCGGGATGCTTGACTAATTCTGTTAGGTATGATCTTGAGATGGGAAGGATCTCTATGATTAGTGTAATTTTAAGGTTGCATTGCTAAGAGACTAGCAATGGTTAAGTTGGGGGTGTGAAAACTCTACATTTTGATGTCTTAAGGGCAATAATTCACAGGTATTTTTAGCCTTAGAATAATCAAAGTGTGCCATTTTCCCAGTTAAAATCAATATTGTGGCCTCTGAGGGTCTCTGTGCAAATTTTGTGCAATACTGGGAAGTTTACATGGCTGAAATGTAGTTTTTGGGAAGTTGGTGTGAAGTCCAGTTGAGAGGGGGTGTTTTTGTGAAAAACTGCAAATAGGAGGGTGCCTCCTATCTGCTAAGCCCAGTTTGGCGCCCCTCCTACTGTATTAGCATGCTCCCCATGCCTTAGCAAACCCTAGGGCGCATTTTAACCCATTCTTTTCACTCTTAGAAAACCCTACCTGCCCCTAGGTGTTTAATCTCCACCCTTCGCTTCTTCTAATCTCCACCACTCATTCTAGGGCACTCTTTTTGTATCTTTTAAACCCTAGGGTGCCACCTAACTGCTAATCCTCACCATTCAGCCCCTAACCACTAGATCTCAGCCCTCCATCCCATCTTATATCT
The DNA here is from genome assembly GCF_055504915.1 of Nelumbo nucifera. Taxonomy (NCBI): domain Eukaryota; kingdom Viridiplantae; phylum Streptophyta; class Magnoliopsida; order Proteales; family Nelumbonaceae; genus Nelumbo; species Nelumbo nucifera. The sequence goes on from NC_142651.1 coordinate 72,360,264, forward strand.
TAGCCATACACTCTAGGGTGCCACCCACCTCTTTTAATCTCCTCCTTTCAATCCTAGGCGCCTCAATCTCCTCCATCCATTTCTAGGTGCTCAAATCTCAGCCCTACATAATATTGGGCACCCTCTTCTTCTATTCTCAACCTTTGGATCACTCCAAAACCATCCTAACCCTCCATTAGAAACTCTAGGGCACCCATAACTTTGCTAAAACCCAGCTGTCGCCCCCTCTTTCTCTCTATTCCCAATCGTGTCCACCCTTCTCTATAAAATGGACCCCAGGGGCCCTGGAGAAGGAGTTGGTCAATTCACCCAGATATAAGGCTAAGGTTTCTTGAGTAGTTCAAGGGTTGTAGAATGGGTGACGCCTAGTTCTTGTTAGGAGGGGTTCCTGCAAGCTGTTCAACCAATCTACAACTACAACCATTGGATCTGATCAACCACTCTTTTATTTTCTTCATTTTCTTCTCTGTTATTTTTATTTATGCATTCTTTTAGATTTAATTCTTATTCATTTCTCTATTTTGCATATTTGATTTCAGTCGGTTCAAGGGTAAGGTGTCCCAAGGGGTTCAAGGGTTGTAGAAAGGAAGGACGCCCAGTTCTTGTCAGGAGGGGTTCCTGCAAGCTGTCTGGCCGATCTACAGCTACCGCCATTGGATCTGAATTTTGGATCAACTTTGTTTATTTCTTTTGTTGATTTCCATATTTTGTTAAATTCTGAATTTTAGTTATTGTTTTGTTTAATTCCAAATCATTTAATTTCAGTAATAATAGATTTTATTTTCCTATTTTCTACAATTCCCAATTGTATTCTCTTGTCCGGATCTAAGTGCATATTAATTTTTCCCTCGCTTCCCTATGGATACGACCCATTCTCATCCCTTTACTGCATTAAATGTTGTTTGAGAATCGGAAAAATTTTATAAATATTAAAATTGGTGTTCCGGAGTGGTTAACGACACGCTTTTAGTAACACCAGCCACCACATCCTATAGGTCGCCAACTGTGTTCTAACTAGGTCAGCGGAGAGAGGTCACCTCTTGATGAGAATGAAAATTATCATATTTTTATCCCTTAATATTCAGATTGTTATACTTATTTAATGCCTAATTGGACTCACTATTCTTGTATTTCAATTTAGGGCATGAAATAAGGCGTTAGGTGAAAAACAAGGCTAATCGGGTAATTTTGCATAGTTTCGGTGCTGCTTGGTAATTTGGGCATAACTCTTCCATCCGGACTCTGATTGAGATGATTCAAGATGCATTGGAAATATAAGGAAAAATCTAAAACTTTCATGTTTCGAGTGTTGATAGATTCGGACTACATAGAAGTCAAAATCGGGCCCGAAGTCTAAGCAACTCGTAGAGAAGCCCAGTTCGCAGCAGAAGCCCAATTCACAGAGAAGCCTTGCAGCGGCCCAAATCGTTGAGGAAGCCCAATACAAATTTAGCATGCAAGAATAAGAATCATCAAAGAGTCCTATCAAATTCAATTTTCTGCTGTAATTCTAGAAAGATAAGAGACATTAAAATTAGTAGTTAAGAGATAGGAGTAGATTAGATCTAGTCTAGGCATTATCTATTAGAGAACTGAACCCCAATGGAGAAAGAACTCCTAAGAGGAGCAGGAGACAGCTCCCTCCTAAGTCCATATAAAGGGGGCGGACTAGCACCCAAGGGAGCATAAAAAATCATCCAAGAGAGCTTCAACCTTCAAAGGGAGCAATCAACAACCAAGGAGGAAGAAGTAGAATTTGCCCCCTCTCATCTGGAAGTTGCGATTTCTACATGGAGTGTGTGTAAGCTTTTATTTTCTGGTTGAAAGGTTAGGGAAGCTTTGATTCTTAAACATTGTGAGATCTTTTTATTTTAGTTAATTGTTTATGGGTATTCATATATTTTCTGCGATTTCCTGTGAAGATTATTTTTATTGATTAAGCAAGAAGCATCCCTTGCTCATTCAATGAGAATAATCTATGGCCGACTGAACCTCCAATTTCATATATGATTGGTAGGTTTAATCATGGTGGCAACTAACATAATTGAATATGGACAAGTTTTCAATTTATGTTAGGAAGATATATGATCTGGTTTAAACGGTCCGATCTTGGGAGATCGCTGACCAGAATTGGGTCTCTCCCCTCTTAATGCTATTAATAGATTAAATCCTAAGAGCTTGTTTAGGACTTAATAAGAGAAGCAATCAAAGATCTTGTTTTGGTTGCCGAATAATACGAGTAGAGGCTGGCTGTTAGAGCTTGTTAATGGATATAACCAATTTATTCATAAACATATGAATTTATCATTGCATCGATGATCAATGATAAGAATCAAGGCTGAACTTGTCCCTTCAACCAGAAGCTATCTCCCATCGATTTAATCCTTGCTTTCTTTTTTTTTCTTTTATTTCATCTTATTTTCCTTGTCTTTACAACAACTCCCTACTTCGTTTACTTGGAAATAAATCCACCCAATCCCTGTGGAGACGACCCTTGCTCATCACTATATACAAAATATTTAATTCGAGCAAGACTTTTTATCTTTGGTTGGATTCGATACCCACCACTTCTCATGTTGAGGTCCCTAGCTTGAACCTATGATGGCCGACCTAGCCCCAAGATGGCCGACCTGGTCCTAAGCAGAGGTGCCTATGTGGCGTCAAGGTGTTAAACAATGGTACAAGGTTGCCACATGGCGTAATATTGCTAGAGGGTCAAATTGTCCATCATCAATTGCCCCTCACTCCCGAGACAAGGTCAATTCAGCGAAGGGAGTAGTAGCTCGGTGTAGGTCCTTGGCCCCAGAATGACTAGTTCAATGAGCTCATAGGCGTCGGTCCAGTTTGCTCCCCAAGTCAGAAGACTCTAAGGGCTGAATGCAACATTATGTAGGACTTCGCCATCTTGATTAACAGGGCACAGGAGCAAACTCATTTGCTCGAGGAGAGGCAGAGCAAGCACTCCAAGGACATCTACCATACTAGGGATGCAGCCATCAAAGGAGTTTTGTAATTCTGCCAAATACCTCAGGAGTGATGTTCATCATGTCATCCTCAAGAGGGGCTTTAAACTACATGATTGCCTCCTCAGGTTGCTCCACTTATGTTAGACTTCAATGCAATGTCCCTCAAGCCAATCCTCGAAGGAGTAGACGACAAGGTTGGTGCAGAGCCTAAAACCAAGGTGGAGGATGACTGTGAAAAAGTCAACCAAGTTTGCATGTCTGTTGCGGTGTTGGAAGTGAACTAGTCTTCCCTCAAACCAAAGTACATTTAGGTTGTTGTACAAAAAAGTGGACTGGGAAATTAGGGTAGTGGCAAAGTCAAAATTCGATTCAAGGTGCGCAAGAAGCAACACACAACAAATTCAAAATGTTCTCTCAAGGTGCATAGGAAGCAGTGCATGGGAAATTCAAATTTTGACTAAGGCACACAGAATTCAAATTCAAATCACCCACCGTGCCTTTGCGCGGGATGATCCCTGAGCCATTCGAATAATATCATCATGGTTGTTCAAAAATTGGGCCCCTTTCCTATAAATAGAGAGGCGGCAGGGGGTCCCATTCGCATTGTGCATTTGTGAAGATTGCTTAATCATGGGTGAGCTCTACATGTTGTAAGCGAGGTCTTTCTTCTAGTTCGTTGTAAAGTTCTTTCATCGTTGTCCTCTCTGGTGAGTGACCTTTCTTTTTTAAAATGTCTTCCGAGGGTTTTGATGGGGAGTTGAATGTGCCCGCTCAAGATGAGGTTGGCACCTTGGCTCTAGAGTGGCATGCCTCTTAGAGGGAAGACTCCACCTCTCAACTCGTGGGGGGGTTTGTCCCTAGCTCGCTGATCGGCGATGAGGTTATCTGGTTGATGACGACCTTTTTCATTCCCTTATCCTATGACTGCATCCTGCCCAAACCTAGCCAATATCCTTGGGACCATGGCCCAAACCAAGTACTTGTTTTTGAAGAAGCATTGGTCACTGGACTCCGTCTCCCACTTCACCCCTTCTTTTGTGAGGTGCTTAGTCACTATGAGATCTCCCTAGGACAGCTCCATCCAAACTCGATTTGGTGCATCATGGGGACGATCTCTATTTGTCACTAACTCAATATTGACCTAGACATTGACTATTTCGTTGGGCTCTACAATATTAAGAAAATGCCCAAGGTGCCCTATTGTTCTTATATCAGTTACCACCCTGGGTATAAACTCCTTCACAGCTTCCCTTTGAAAGTAAGAGATTGGAAGCATAGGTACTTCTCCTCTCTCGAGAGGAGGGTTGGTCGGTCGATGCAACATGGCAACTTGAACCAAGGAAGGCCTCTGATGCCATGTTTGATAGCAAGTTGGCTAACAAAATCAGGATCCTTGTAGCACGGCGATCTCTGGCCGAGAAGTTCTTAATCGAGCTAATGCTCGTTGAGGCCGACCTTAGTCCTGTTGGTAGGTCTTCTTTGATATTTTCTTAGTTACAAGCTGCTTTTCCTTTTATTTCTAGTTTGACTAACTATAATTTCCTAAATAGATATGTCAAGCACATCCAACATCCTTGTTGCGACCAAGGCAATTGGGGTAAACAAAAGGCAAAGAAGAGCAAGAGAGGCCGCCAATTCGTCGTAATTGAGGAGATTGGCCGAGCACATCACGATTGACCCAGAAGAGAGCAGGAACGTAGTGCATCTTGACCCCGCCCATGTTCCTAAGCCAACCTCCAATGTGCCGCTCCCTGTACCAACTCCTGAGGTCGCGGCAAGGGCTTCCAGCTCTGGGGCTTCCTCTTTCATTCCCAATATGTCTGACGTCTTCATCACCGACTGGATTCAGGATCCCTTGGTAGCTGTTTGAATGGAGACAAGTATTCTTCTTCCTGAGGACGTTTAGGCCTATGGGGATTTTGATCCATCCAACCTGGCCGCTTGGATCATCCACAACGTGATGCAATTACGTTGTGCTTGCTTTCCTTCTTTTTATTCAGCTTTCTTTAACTGCTATGTTTTCTCTCAAGCCAATTCCTTCAAGCAAGTTCTCTTGGAAAAAGGCATCCGCACAAGGCGTGAGACATGCAAGATAAGGAATCAGATTGCACTTCTCGAGGCCCAACTATAGGATGCTCAGCCCATTATTGAGGATGAATGCTGCCAACATGGAGAGACCCAAGAGAGGGTGACTAACCTAACTAGCGAGGTGGAGGCACGGGACCGCCTGCTAGAAGAGTGGTGGGCTGGGCATAACGAGGAGGTTCATCAACGCAAGGCATATCGTGCCTCACCAATGTTTGAGATGGAGAAAGCTAATGCCACAGTGCCTTCTCTGAAGAGGGGGTTTGAACTTTGTTGCCGCTTCATCAAGGTCCGCCATCCTAGTTTTGACTTCAGCCACATCTCTATCGAGTCGGTCCCTAATAACTTGGTGGATGTTGTGCATGCCGAGCCGGACACCTCTGACGAGATGATCGACAAGGACGATCTTGAAAAGGTTAGTTGGAACGATGATGCCAGGGGAAGGGGACAATTGACCGGATGTTATTTTTTAGTGATGTACTCTTTCTTTTTATATTTAATGGAATCCACTTTTTGCATATATTGTGCCCCTCTTTCTCGCCTTGCATTTTTAGTTGCTAGAAAATAGGCTAAGTGTCAAAACACCCGATGTTGCCGAGGTGATGATGTGTACGAGTTGCCTAGGTGCTAAAGCAATTATAGTCATAATTTCAACCAAGTTAAAATGATGCCAAGTTGTTGAACTGCCGATGTATCCCAAGGTCGGAGTAGGGGGGCTTAGCTAAAAGTGGTTTGGCTTCCCCTTAGAATTCAGTATGACCAGGTCACCAAAGAGGATGGTCATTCTGTAGTAGCTTTAAATGCGGTTGCATCTATGCCATCATGTGGGATTGACTCTCCCGAGTCTGTGTTTGTGGTTCAATGCCGCACATGTACTGCACCTGCTTCTGGAACTGCTAGCCACCTACTCCTACTAGAGTCATGGGAGGCTCCCCTTGAGGGGGTGGCTCTACTGGCTGCAGGTCACCTACTCTCATGGGAACCATGAAAGGTTTGACCTGTGAGGCCGGCTCCACATTCAGATAGTTGCCAATTCTCACGGGTGCCATGGAGGGCTCAACCAATAGTGTGGCTTTGTAGTTTAGGCTAGAAGACAATCTCGGCCAAATTGTTGAAGCTTGCCCGGGCTGGTCATTTAGATTTTGCCCCCTTGTGAAAGCATCGTTGGTGGATCGATGCCATGGCTACACTATGTTAGCCCTCGGAGACGCTAGTTATCTACTCTTATGATTAGCCATAAGGAGTTCAACCTACGGGCGACTGCACAGTTTGTTGGCTGCGGACTCCCATGGGAGCCACGAAGAGCTCGACCTATAAAGGTGACCTCGTGAACAGAGCTGACGAGGCTTGTCCATGCTGATTACTTTTGAGTGCAAATTTAAAATGAGAGTTGAGAACTTGGCTTATAAGTAGTGGTTCCCATAGACGGCGCCAATTGATGATGCGTAATCTGGCTGCTCCCTATTGGAAGGAAGCTCGGATGCTGAGCTGCCAAGTTTGCCTGGTCGACATGCAAAAAGATAGTATCAGAGTACCTAGGTTGCTTTACCCGGGCCAAACATGTTAGATACTGTATGCCCTTAGCTCCAATCAGATTGATGTATTAATGCATTTATTGTAAATGAACAAAAGTACATAATTGATTCATGTTAAATTTGGTGCGTTTCTATGTAATTACACTTAAACTAGACACTTATGAGACTCGTGTTAGTTTAGAATGTTCTTAGCAGTTGGATAGACTTGGGGAAATTTATCCTACCAAGGCTGACACTGATGTGCTGCCAAGAAGGTTAGGGCAGCCTATCTTAGCTACTAGGATTAGACCCAAAGCACATGCAGTGTGTGATTGTTTAAAACACTAAACCTAGACCAATTTCCAGCTATGCCCTGGACCTTGGAGACTGGTGGGCAAAACTAGAAAGTTACACATAACCCCTAGACTCAATTATGGTACTACACTAGGTGTTGGATTTGGTTGTCTTTGATATATCAATCAGTGAGATCCTTTGGGGGTCAAAACTTGGGTATGTTGGGGCAGTCTGAGAATCCACTCGAGTGGGTGATCATAGTAACAAGATCAGCCCCTTTGTCGAACAAAGTGAATGATCGGAACTGCACTCTCTCTAATGGAAACCAAAACTATCGGTAGTCGATTTCAAACTTGTTTAAGATTTATTTTGCAAAATGTATTTATATGATAATATATATTATGTTTTAAGAAAAAAGTTTTAATTCACAAGATCCATCCAAGCAGAGAGTGCAACTCTGCACCTTGCGGCCAGGGGAGAGGTCATTTCCTATCAGGTAGTGTTTGATCATTATGGGCAGAGAGGTTAAGTGTAAGAGACCATTTAGGGTTGTTTTACTTGATGAGTTATATCTCACTTAAGTCCATTGTCCTTGGGCCTTCGTAGGATGGCTGGACTCAAGGATCATTTAGTGTAAATGTTGGGCACACTAAGAGCCCGTATTGATGGAATCAGGGATTCATTTTACTTGACAGTGAATTCCGCCGTGCTTTTTCACAAAAGCTGGACTGAACCCATATGGGCTTATGTAAGGTTAATGTTGGGGTCCCATGCCATACAAAGAGAGCCAAACGGGCCAACAACTATCTAGGGTCGTGAGCCACTTGTTTAATGGGTCTAAAGCCCAAGATTAATTAGATTAATCAAATGGTCACATGACAACTTAAGCAGTCATATGACATGGGCGAATATGGGTATGGATATGGGTTTGGATCAGCAATTAGAATAAGAGGACAAGTCTTATCCACTTAAAGAATCTAAATCCAAATAAAGATTTGGATTAGACTCCTCCAAATGGATTAGGAGTGCTGATCTTTTAAGGCTTATAAAAGGAGGATCTACCCAAGTTTTTCTAGACCTCTAGTATGTTACAACAATGATCAAGAAAGTTACTTGATTGAAGCTACAGACAGTGAGGAAGATCCCGTGACTTATATAGAAACTATGTTAAACATAGACTCCTTGAAGTGGGTAGATGCAAGTGGATCTACAAGAAGAAGAAGGGCCCTGATGGAAAAGTTGAGACCTTCTCGCCTGAGGCCATGCTTTCAGAAGCTAGAACATCCGATTTGACTCAACATTCAAACAGACAATGGAAGATAAGGTTACATTCATGATTTTGTATGTAGACGACATTCTGCTCATTGAGAATGTTGTAGGAATGTTAGCTATGGTGAAGGTATGGCTTTTGTAGCAATTCTCCATAAAAAATCTTGGAGAAGCCTCTTATGTCTTGGGACTTCGACTCTATAAAGATAGATCGAAGAGGTTGGATTATCCCAATCTACTTATGTTGACAAGATTGTCAATAGATATAACATGCAAAACCCTAAGAAGGTATTCGTTTCTGTCAAGGATAGAGCCACTCTCTCCAAAGGAATGTCACCTAAGACCCCTAAGGAGATAGAGGACATGAGAAATGTTACCTGTGCCTCAGCCATAGGGAGCATCATGTATGCTATGTTGTATACTCATCCAAACATTGCTCGGGCTGTTAGTGTTGTAACTAAATATCAATCTTACCCAGGACAAAAGCATTTGACTGCTGTGAAAATCATACTAAAGTACCTATGGAAGACTAAAGACTATTGTTTTATCTTCGATGGCAATTCACTACAAATGGTTGGTTATATTGATGCTGACTTCCAGCTTGACCCAGATAATAGAAAGCCTATATCTGGATACTTTGGGAACCTATGTAGTAAGAAAATTAATCCATGACCGAGGCCAAGCACATTGCATAAGTGAAGCTACCTAATAAATAGTACGGATGAAGAAATTCATCCTATAATTTGTAATGCTACCATATCACCCATTCTACTATTGTGTGACAATACTGGATTTACAGGAGGTTGTTGGTAGAGGGGACATCTAGATTCAGAAGGTAGCATTAGCGGAGAATGTGGCAGACCGATTGACTAAGCCACTACACAAAAAGTGTTTGAGAAACACGTGGACAGTATGGGACTAAGGCTTATACCCTATTGGACCTAAGTGCAAGTGGTAGCTATTAGACAATGTTTGCCCTTAGCTCTGATCATATTGATGTACATATACATTTATTGTAAATGAATAAAACTACATTATCATTTCATGTTGATATTTGTATGTTTTTGTGAAATTACCCCTTAAACTGGACACTTATGAGACTCATGTTAGTTTAGAATGTTCTCAGCCATTAGATAGAATTGGGGAGTTTATCCTGCTAAAGTTGACACTGATGTGGTGCTAAAGAAATTGGGGCAGCTTGTCTCAGCTGCTAGGGTTAGCCCAAAACACATGTAGTATGTGTTTGGTTGAAACACTGAACTTGGACCATTTTCTAGTTATGCCCTATACTTTGGAGATTGATGGGAAAATTTGGAAAATTACACATAACCCCTAGACTTGATTATGGTACTACACTACATGTTGGATTGGGTTGTCTTTGATATGGCAAGCAGTGAGATCTATTGAGGGTCAAACCTGGGTATGTTGGGGTAGTTTGAGAATTCATCTGAGTGGGTGATCATAGTGATAAGATCGACCCCTTTGTTGAACAAAGTGAAAGATAGGACTTACACTCTCTCTGATGGAAACCTAAACTGTCGGCAATGGATTTCAACTGTGTTTGAGATTTGGTTTTGCAAAATATATTTGTATGATATATATATATATATATATATTAATGTTTTATGATAAATGTTTGCAAAAGGTTTTAATTCCTATGATCCATCTGAGAAGAGAGTGTGACACTGCACCTTGTAGCCAGGGAAGAGGTCCTTCCTTGTTGGGCAGTGTTTGATTATTATGGGCCGAGAGGTTAAGTGTAAGAGACCATTAAGGGCCGATTATTTGATGGGCTTTATCTTACTTAAGTTCATTATCCTTGTATTTTCATAGGATGACTGAATTCAATGATCATTTAAGTGTAAGTGTTGGGCCCATATTGAGCCGATAGTGATGTGCCCAGGGGTTCACTATGTTTATCAATGAATTTGACCAAGCCTTTTCACAGAGGCTGGGCTAAACCGATGTGGACTTATGTGAGGTCATTGTGGGGTCCCACGCCATACAAATCAGGCCTAAGTTGGCCATGCAACACCCTTGGGTCGTGAGCCTTATAGCTGATGGGCCTAAGGCCCATAATCAATATGATTAATTAAAATGTCACATGATAGCTTAAGTTGTCATGTGACATTGGGCAAATCTAGGTTTGGATCTGGGTATGGAGCACCTAATCTTATAAGAAGATAAGGTATATCTCTAATTAGAGTCTAGATCTGATTTAGATTTGGATTATCTCCTAATTAGATTAGGAGATAGCTCCCATAAGAGATTATAAAAGAGGAGGGGCAGACCAATCCAAGACAAAATCATATTTTTGTAGTTTCTGGTTCTCTCTGCACCCTTTTGTCACCTAGTTTTTCCCATTTCGACCTCAGATATTTGGACTGATATAGATTAGTTTTTCCCTTGATTTTTGCAAGAAAAAATCAAGGGATAACAGGTTCAACTTCCCTAATTCGACCCAAGCAGTTGAGTTGTAGTTTTGCTGAAAACTGTGTTGTTGAAACAGCTTCAAGAATACATTGTGCCATTTTTAGTGGAGACTGGTTTTAGGACTGATTTGGGCTTGAACTTTCACCTTGGAATCTGCATTTGTGGTATATGTATTAGGTATACATGTCCCTCTTTGATTGGTTTCAAATCTGGTCTAATTCAGTGCAAGATCGATCCTGAAAAATGCAAATTTTCAAAACATAGGGAATTCAATTCCCAAAAGGATTAGCAAATTTTTGAAAAACTTTCCAACCATCTAGCATGGTTCAGCCATTCATATGATGGATCCTAACCCTTCCAACAATAAAGTCCGTCCGATCAACTCTGATGCAGACAATGCGGAAAGACGGGTCTAACGGTCGAGCGTCGTGATCCAGAGAAATTAGAGATGTAACTCACTCATAACGGGAGTTGGCCACCACGTCCTATAGGTCTCCAACTATATTCTAACCAGGTCGGTGAAAAGAGGTCACTTCTCATCCTGAGGACCCTAGCTTGAACTTGTGATGGCCGACTTGGTCCTTAGTCGAAGTGCCTACGTAGCGCTGAGGTGTTAAATAGCGGTTCAAGGTCACCACATGGCATAATATCACTGGAGGGCCAAATCACCCCTCATCACCACCCATTGAAAAAAGTTTCATGGTAGAGGTATTCTCCTCTGTATACAAGTAAATGCAATGAAAGTTGGCACATCTACCAATTGATAAGCAAGACCTTATATAGGTAGGCAAAGGTAATTGCTTATAGGATTATTGGGGTAGTTGTAAATTATCCTATTTGGATTGTAACATATTTTAGACACCTGTATCATGCATCTCTTCTCACACTTGCATTCTTTAGGCTTGTATTTCAAATATTTGATATATAAAGACTCATCAATGGATTGAGACATCCTTGCATTAAAGGAATTATGAAAGATGGCAATAATAACAATAAAACAAGACCAAACCTCATTATAAAACCATCAACTCAACTTCAAACGAGTTAATTTGTAAAGTTTGATATGATACGCCCAATACGAGGGGTATCATATCGTATTTTTTAAAGTTTGATATGAGATATGGTAGAGAATTGGTCAGATTGTCTTTTTTCCATTGTATCGGGCATGCATTTGGGTGTATCAAAGGCGTATCAAGCATATTGGTCAATATCTATGAAAAAGATGCAAACAAAAAATGAAAAAAGTAAAGCCTGAAATAAGCCTTCTTTCACCCCTAAATGACTTTACAATTCCATAGAGCAATTGGAAATTTTCTTCAATATATATTTTTTTGATTTTTTATATTTTAGAATTAATATATTTTATGATCTAATAACAAGGATTAAAATATATTATAGATCTATGGATGATCTATCATATCCACCGAGCAATTGAAATTTCTTCTTCAATAATTATTATTTTGCATATATTGTATAATGTTTATTTATTTTTTATTTTTATAATTTTTGAAAATAAAAATAAATAGTATTAAGAAATAATTATTAATTATATTTTTACTTAGAAATTGTGCCAGTACATGTTTTATGATTGGATAAGATAGTTAGATTTTACCATCCCTTAAAACTTAAGAATTATAATTTATAAATTATAGTTAATCATATGATTTTTTTAGTAAAATTATAATTGACTATGGTATTTTTTATGATAAAACCATTAAAATATACTAATTTAATATATGCATATTTCATTGAAGCCTTATATTTAATGATATTGATATATTTTTGTGATTTATTAAAATATTTATACTATTTTCATGCATATATTTTTATTTTTCTCCAATACGTGTATCCCCTCGTTTAAGGTCCCTCTATACAGTTCAACGTTTTCGATACGCGATACTTCGATTATTTGAATTAAATCAAAATTCTATCGGTATTTAAGGGCCCCTCTTGTAAATGAGAATTCTCCGATATCGGATCGGGATCTACTTCAACAATACCCGAAAATTCCCCTCGTTTGAAGGCTCACCTATCCAATCTCGACCCTATTTTGTTGACTTCATCAAGTAAAGCTCTCTCTCAGCTTGTTAGGATATATGTCCGAAATCCCAGATTCGAATAATATGACTCGCGTTTACAGTCATTTTACTCTTGTTCGCTTAAACAGACATTTTGGGAGCCTGGACCTTCATGATGTCACCACCCGTCACTTTTCACATAGCTTTAACGATATATAATATTTTTAATATTTTAAATATTACTAAATCCAAAAAAGCATACTGCACGATCAAGTTGGCGGGTAATTTTATTGCAATTATTTTTTCTCTATTTTTAGAGAGTAGACTACACTAGAGACAGAGAGAGAGAGTAGTCTGATTAACTTTACTTGGAGCCTTCTTTACTTTTGGTTATAATTGCCGGTTCTTCTTTTTCTTGTGTTTTGGCCGATCTCAAGTTTGAAGCTGTTTTTCTTTTTCATTGTCATATCTTGTTATTATACTCGTTTGGAATTTGGACGATTTGCACTGTGTTTTGGGAATCTCAATGGAGAATTCAATAGTTGAAGTGGAGTCTGCCGAACAACCAAAGCTGGATTTACCTGATACACAGGTACTTAACTTTCTTTTTATTGGGGCTTTTGATGGTTTGCTTACCTTTCTTTTTTTGTTTTTTTTTATGTGAAGAGCAGTCGATGTTATTATTTTGTTTCTTAGAGGATTTTTTTGATGGTGAGATGATTCTTCGTGTTGATGTTGCATTTTACTCGAGGGGTTCTATCTTTTTTTTTTTTTTTTATCTTTTTAGTGCTACATATTTTTGGTGGTTGATGAACTTGATCCAATATCTGGTTCTCCCCAGTCTATTGGCAGTAACTGCAAATGGGTTGGATTTTTTTTTTTTTTTTTGTGAAATTTTTCTTAGTTTAGCACCCTTTTTTCTCAGAGAATTGACATAGGAATCTCATTTCCTGTGTCATTCCCCCCCCCCCCCCCCCCCCCCCCGAAGACGTTCTAGAATTTCTGTGAGCTTGATTAGAAGTATCACCGTAATCAGATAAGTTTCAAGGGGTGATTATATAATGGGGAAATGAACACTACTTTGTTGGATTTTAGGAGGTAGAGTAAATACATGCTAGGTAGTGTTACCGGTGCTTGATAGATACATCTTAGGTTTTATGAATTAGTTTGGTTTGGTTTGTAAGATATGTTCCTGTAATCTTCTACGCAATTCAGTGTGGTCAAATTGTAACTTTCATATTAATGAAGTTGTAGTTTCATATTTAATAAAGTTCTTCCTTAGACAGTCTTGGTATCATAGAGAGCAAGCACACTAGAGTGCTGTCAGATCCCAATCCATTTTTAGACTCAGTAATACACTCAAGCAGATTCTGAATGCTGTTCTGACAAAAACAAGTTATCCCCAAAGACATGGAAACTCTGGAAAGGTGTGTTTGCAATAAAAATTATATCTGAAAATATAGTTGACTGGCAGTGCACTTCTCAAATACTAAACACAACTAGCTTACATAAGCCTAACATCTCAGTGCTCACTAGAAATTGGTTTTGATATGTGGGAAAACATATCGAAGGTTGAACAGATTAATAAAAGAATCACTTCTCACTAATAAATAACTCACAAATTAAATGAAAAATGAAACATTAATATCCTCTCCCCAAAATGGTGAACCTTAAAAGTGCTAAACAATCTGAACCGGTGATGTCCAAGCCCTTTAAGCTAGAACTCCTTTCATCCAATTTTAAGGAACGTAGTCTAGTTAAAATAGATCTGTGCCATAACATTTTTACCAGTTACCAAGGCTTAGTTGGTTGACATTCAAGCTTCCACATAGTATCATGTCTCTAATGTTTTCAGTAATCTGCTATGACTAGTGATATTCCTATTAGCATTTCTATGAGCTTTGTTGTGTTAAATAGTTTTCTTAAAATTTGCATGGCACATCATTTCTTTTTGCAAGAGAGGCCTGTAATTTATACATACAAATTTCAAATGTTTAACTATTTATTGCAGTAACATTTGTCTCATTCAAATATAATTTTGGATTATCAAGAAATTATCCAAAATAATAGTGGGCCTTGTAGCATTAACTATTGATTATTCTGTATACATTTTGGCATTTATTATTGTAGTAATCTAGATAGTTGCATTCTATTATGAATCAATTCATATACATTGAATATGTTTGAAATGGCTCTGATAATTGTAGACAAGAAACTGGAGTGAAAGTGGGGAGACCTCCTCACTTCAACATTCAAGACGCCCAAACCTCTCCTCATTGCAAATACCGACAAGGTCTCTGGAAGATACAGTGCTTAGTTCTACCAGAATGGATATTCCTTCAGTACCAAGCCCCAGTTCTAGAGCAGGCTTACCCCCAAGGCCAAGTTCAGCAAAGTTCAAACCATCCATGAGAAATCTGCTTCCACAATTGAGTTTCAGAACAAAGAATTTGTCTCAGGAAGGTGAGAAGACAGTTCTCCTCATTGCAGATGTGACTCCATCAGAAGTACCTCCAGATAAACCTTCAACTTCAAGGTCTTTTTCTCTGACCAAAGTCTTTTCCTCTCCTTCGACAAAAAGAACACACTCTTTACCAGTTACACCAGTTGCACATTCAGGTCCAGACACTGTATGGGAAAAAAATCTGGATGTTCAATATGAATTCTCTGTAAGTATCTTTTTCATTGTTCTTATTTCCAGTTATTAGCTCAAGAATCTGAAGGCTTTGATGCCCATATGCCTGTACAAAGGTGCTGTATAATGTTGTGTACTTCAATTTTTAGTGTAAGTCATGTATCTAACAGTGTCCAGACTCCAGCTGTGTCCTTGCTATATCTGCCTGAAGGACGTTTTACTCATAAGCAGTGATTGCTCACTTGGGCTTTACTCTATTTGTTAATTCTCAAATAGGATTATTGCATTTTCTTGCAGAAGTCAGAAGTTCAGCTGCATATAACACGCTCACTCTCAGTTCCAGTCAATGTAAAAAGCAGAAGCTTAAGGCAAATGGATTCCAAAGGAGGTCTAATCCGTGTAATCTCAGCAACCTATGGCTCTGCAGCTGTTGATGGAGCCTCACCAAATGGTGCCCCAGAAAATACTGGTAGATGCTAATCTATTATTCATAGTTTTTCAAACTCATTAGCTATGTATATATAACATACTTAGTTTACTATTAAGGTGTGAAAGCTTTGAGTGGCTCCACAGTTCCATTGGACTTCATTGCCTACTCCATTTTTTTTTGTTATACAAATATTATCCAATTATAAAAACAAACAGAAAAAATATATTGCTTTATTTGATCCAAAAGATGTAAACATGCAATATTTGAAAAAGGAACTTAAGTAGTTTTTTGGTATATAAATTTCTGCTCTTTTCCTAATCTATTTAACTCAATGAAGTATGCCCCAATTGTTTGGGGTTGGCTAGAAGAATCTTCTTTTTCCATTCCACTCTACTATTGGTTATATGTTCCATTAAATTTTCAAGGTTTGAATAAGAAAATTAAATGGGGAACGAGCATCTAACTTTGATTGTTATAGACTGCTATGGCATGGATCTCTTTTCATGCTTTTATATATTTGTGTAACTAAGGAATAGCATATGAATGGGGTAACAACCCTCTAACTTTGCTGTTATTAAAACCTCTTTTTCCCTATACTATAAATGGCCAAAATGTCATTAGAATCTTCTGCCTTCCCTGTTCTCCTCAAACTTTTTATTTTTTATTTTTTTACTTAATAGTTTGGCATTGAAACATTTGTGATGTTCACTTCTGATGCCACATAGTTTTGATAAGGATTCCATCCCCTAAACTTTTGTTACTGGTGCTGATGCCTATTTTTTACCATATTTTGTCCATAATAGAGAATAAATTGTCAGAACCATATGGCATTGTTATTGCTTTCTATTAATGGAAACTTTTTCTGTCCTGATACTTAATGTTCTTTATGTAAAATATTTGTTTCAGCAACTGAAGATGCCAGTGAAGATATTCCTGAAGAAGAAGCAGTCTGCAGAATTTGTATGATTGAGCTTGCGGAAGGAGGTGAGACACTTAAGATGGAGTGTAGCTGCAGAGGAGAACTTGCACTTGCTCATAAAGAGTGTGCAGTGAAATGGTTTAGCATTAAGGGAAACAAGACATGTGATGTCTGCAAGCAAGACGTTCGTAACCTACCAGTAACATTACTGAAAATACAGAATACTCGGACTGTCAATAGACAGTCACAAGTGGTATCACAACCAAGAGAAGTTACTCGTTACAGGCAAGTGGATAAGTTTTTGAAAATATTAGGTTTTCTCACCCATTTTGATACCCTGTTTAGTTACTTTTAGTTTTTGAAAGTCTGCAGAAAAGATACATGAAATTTTCCTGGTTATTTACAGTTGCATCTTTGGATAAAGATTTGTATTAATTATTTGGTAGGAATTTAAATCTCAGTTTAGAAATCAGTCTTGAATTTTATTGGTTTTGATATTGGCTGAAATAGAAATGAAAACTCAAAAAATTGAAAATTTACTGAAATTTTAATCAACATGCACATTAATACATGCATACATGCATATATGTGTGGGTGTCTTAAATCAAATAAAAAACTCAGGCTAAATACTTAAAGACTTATCCCTTAGATAGTAGGTCTCAAGTACTTATGTATAAGTTTCCCTTCCTAGTATTTGCTTTTCTCCAAAGAGAATAAAAGAAGTTATCATACCATACTCCACTAGTATGAGATTTTCAGCCAAGTATTTATCTGTTATGTTAGTTAACTTCTATGGACCAATGACTACAACCTTTATCCAACCAATAATAGTGTATTAGTTCCCTTCTACCTCAACACTCTCTAGTTCAAGTGGATGAATAAACCTGAGACCCATATATAAAGCCAGTACCTCTTACAAGGTAAGCGCCTTTTTGTTGTCTCAAATCCAGTCTTCAACAAGTGCACAAAGGACATTGAAGTTAATTATTACTTATTCATGTTCAGTTTCTAGCTAGTCTTATTTCTCTTCTATATAGCTTCCTAATCTCAATTAGCAGAGATTTTCTTCAATGCTATCTCATGATCAAAATAATTGTTTGGTTGACAAAATGGTGCTATTTCCACAACTTTATTTTGATGGGGAGGATGAAGGAGATGACTTTGAGTTGGTTTGTGTTGAACGGACCAAAAATCATCAGTATGATGGCCGAATCAGCTACGGTTTATGGCTGAATTTCAAAAAAATTTCAGTCTGAACCTGAGGATCAGATTCTCTGAATTTGGAGAATTGGATTCTCCTAGGATTGATCTAGGACTGGGTCGAACCAGATTTGATTCACAAAATAAATATGAGCATATCTGATACGGAGTCCAAAAATTGCAGCTTGTGGGGGGTTCTTATGCCCAATACTCAGACCCAAATCGGCCTCCCAATTGAAGATGGCACAATTGATGTTGGAGCTCGATCGTGTAACAAGTCCTCAGACGGCTTCTCTAACAAGCTTGGATTTGTGCAGCTATGAAACCACTTCAATTTTGATGTGTTATAGTAAAAAACACAACAAAAACAAAAGAGCTGATCCTATTACAATGATTACCCACTTAAATAATATTCTAGGCTGTTCCAACATACCTAGGTATTTGACCAAAAGAGGATTTCATTGATTGGCATATCAAAAGCAGCCTAGTGTAAAACTTAGTGCAATATCATTGTCAAGTCCAAGGTTAAGTGCAATTTTCTAGTTTTGCTCATCTTTCTCTAAGGTCCAGGGCATAATTAGAAATTGGTCCATGTTCAATGTTTCTTATAAACATCCATTGACTATACTTAGGGTCTAACCCCAACAACTAAGACAAGCTATTCTACCATTTTGGTAGTACATTAGTGTCAGTCTTGTTAGGATAAACTCCTTAAGTTTATCCATTTGTTGAGAACCTTTAAACTAATATAAGTCTCATTGGTGTCCAGTTTAAGGGGTAATTTATAGAAACACATCAATCAAAACATAATATAATAATGAAAAGATTTTTGTTCATTCATAAAACTTAGTATAAATCTATTTGATTGGTGCCAAGGGCATACACTGTCTAACAACTCCCACTTGCACTTAGGTCCAATTGGGTACAAACCTCAGTCCCACATTGTCCACATTGTCCCTTGAACACTTTTTGTGTTAGTGGCTTAGTCAATAGATCCGCCACATTATCCATTGATGCTACCTTCTGATTTGGATGTCTCCTCTCTCAATAATCTCTTGCAAGATATGGTATACCCTCTTGATGCGCTTAGACTTCAAGTGAGCTCTTGGCTCCTTGACTTAAGCGATGACTCCAATGTTATCAAACAATAGTGGAATGGGCGACATGATGGAAGGTGCAACTCCTAATTCCTGGATGGATTTTTTAATCAAACTGCTTCCTTAATAGCTTCACTTGTGGTAATGTACTTGCCTCGGTCGTGGAATCCACCGTGGATCCTTGTCTGCTACTTCTTTAATTGACAATATAGGATCCCAACATAAAAATGTATCTAGATGTAGAATTTCAATCATCTGGATCTGATTAGAAATCGACATCTGTATACCCGATTATTTGCGGTGGATTACCATTGAAGATAAGGCATTAGTCTTTTGTTCTTCTCAGGTATTTTAGTATGTTTATCACAGTTGTCTAGTGTTGGATTGATATTTACTCACAACACTAACAACCTGTGCAATGCCAGGTCAAGTGCACAACATAGGATAAATAATGCTCTCTACGGCTAAGGAATATGGGACCTTTCTCATTTCCTCTATCTTCTCAGGGGTCTTAAGTGACATTCCTTTGGAGAAAGTGATCCCATGTCTGAAAGGAACAAATTTTTTCTTGGAGTCCTACATGTTGAATCTTTTGACAATCATGTCAATGTAAGTAGTTTATGACAATCCAATCAATTGTTTCAGTCTATCTCTATAGAGTCGAATTCCCAAGATATAGGATGCTTCTCTAAGATCCTTTCATGGAGAACTATTGTGAGAGCCATACCTTCACTGTGACAACATTCCTACATCATTCCCAATGAGCAGAATGTCATTTAAAAAAGTACTAGGAATGCAACCTTATCTCCCACTATCTTTTGTAAACACAGGGTTCATCAGGATTTTGCTCGAAGTCAAACTGTTTGACTATTGAGTCAAATCGGATGTTTCAACTCCTTGAAGCCTACTTCAGTCCATATATGGATCTGTTAAGCTTACATGCAATGTGTTCCTAACTCTGAGTTGGTTTATGTTGAATGGATTGAAAATCATCAGTATGATGGCCAAACCAGCTAGGGTTTATGGCTGAATTTCAAAAAAATTTCAGTTCGAACCCGAGAATCGGATTCTCTGAATTTGGAGAATTGGATTTTCCTAGGATTGATTTAGGATTGGGTCGAACCAGATTTGATTCACAAAATAAATATGAGCATATCTGTTATGGAGTCCAAAAATCATAGCTTTTAGAGTGGGGGTTCACGCCCAATACTTAGACCCAAATCGGACTTCCAACTAAAGATGGCACAATTGATGTTGGAGGTTGATCGTGTAACAAGTCTTCATCTGAACTGCTTCTCCAACAAGCTTGGAATTGTGCAACTGTGAAACCATTTCAATTCTGATGTGTTATAGTAGAAAACACAACAGAAACAATGAGAGAACAAAGGCTCTCAAGGCTGGTCCAAATTAGGGTTTATGGGAAGCAAGAGAAAAGAGAGAGTGCAAGACTAGTAGGTCGAACTCTCCCTTTTGTATCTTTATTCAGACCTCAATCCCAATGGAATTAGGACTTACCCAAACTGATTTGGGTAGGTCTCTAATACATTAGATAACGCAGTGATTTAAAAGGCGCGCCTCAGGAACCTAGACACACAGGCAAGGCGCATTCCAGGGTATGCGCCTAACCTAGGTCCTAGGCGTAGCCCCTTTCAAAAGGCGCATGCGCCTCAGCCCAGGTGTGTGCCTTTTGAAAATTTGATGCTTTTTTGCTTTTTTTGAACATAGTGGCTGGGCTGGGGGCTCTGCCCTCAGACCCCCATGCCATGCTCCTTGAGGCAAGCCCAAACAAGTCCACGTTAGGGCAAGCTCCGAGAACCCCCAATTTGGTAATGTTGTTCATTCATTCATCCTAATAAAATGTCTTCTTAAAAAGCAGTTAAAACTATAAAACCATTATTTTATGTGTGAAAACTAAGAATTTAAGACCTAACGTGGACTTGTTTGGGCTTGCCTCGAGGGGCGTGGCACAAAGGCCGCTCGTAGAATCAGGAATGTAATATGTTTTACATTACATTAACTACTTGAAGTAATGCAATTGAGTGAGAAAAGAGATTGTTATGCAGGAGAGAAGAATGGAAGAAGAGAGAAAAGAGAGAGAAGAAGAGAGAAAAGAGAGAGAAGAAGAGAGAAGAGAGAACTGAGAGCAAAAAGATACTGCTGGTGGCATAGCCTTTTTAATATATATACTAGGGCGACAACAACTAAAATAAAAAGGAGTAAAAGTACAATAGTACCCATGCGGTATTATACATAGGAAAAAATAACAGCTGTTAACACTCCCCCTCAAGTTGGGACATAGATGTCAATCATGCCCAACTTGTCACATAAATCATGATGTCGTGGGAGTAAATCTAGGACATACTTCCTTTTGGGAAATGAAGATACCCCTTCTTGAGCGGGCAAGTTCAATTCCTAGGAAGTATCTTAGAGGACCTAGATCCTTTACTTCAAACTGTGTGGCAAGAAAACTCTTCAACTTTTGGATTTCATCATTCTAGTCGCCAGTGATAATTATATCATCAACATATGCTATCAAAGCAGCAATTTTACTTTCTCCTCTTTTCACAAACAATGTGTGACCAGATTGACATTGCTTGTATCCTTTCTGTTGAACCGCTGCATGGAATTTGCTGAATCAGGCTCTCAGTGATTGTTTCAGCCCGTATAAAGACTTCTTCAACCTGCACACCTTTTGTTCATTGCCTTGAGCCTGAAAACCAGGGGATTGTATCATGTAAACTTCCTCTCCAAGGTCACCATTCAAGAATGCATTCTTGATATCAAGCTGATGTAGATCCCAGTCAAGATTAGCAGCAAGAGAGAATAGAACTCTAATGGAGTTCATCTTGGCAACGGGTGCAAAAGTCTCTGCATAATCAACTACGTACACTTGTGTAAACCCCTTTGCCACTAAACGAGCTTTATACCTCTCCACCGTGCCATCAACCCTATGTTTGACTGTGAACACCCATTTACATCCAACTGGATCTTTTCCCTTAGGAAGATCTACAAGTTCCCATGTGCCATTTTTATGAAGGGCATTAATTTTTTCCTTCATAGCATCTGTCCATTCAGGTATTGAAAAAGCTTCTGCCACATTCTTAGGGATAGGGACACTGTCAATGGATGTGAGAAAGGCTCGAAAAGAGGGTGAAATGTTTTCATAGGAAACAAAGTGGGAAATGGGGTGTTTAGTAGTGTACGATCTAACACCTTTCCTGTGAACAATAGGAAGGTCAAAGTCATTAGCAACAAAGGTATCAATTGCAATGGAAGGGACATCAATGGGAACCAAGATACCTGAGCGAGTATGATCCGCCCCGAAGAGTTTAATGGCATTGGAGGTACAACTTTTGCATTCTCCACAACTCTTGAATTTGGTTGGCCTTTGTGACGACGGAAGAAGACACAAAAAGGAGGAGGATCAGGAAGAGGAGGGAGCTGAACCAGTTTCTCCTCATTCCTACTCTCCCCCTAAGGAGAAACAGGGAAAAAAGGCTCACTCTCAAAGAAAGAGACATCCATGGAAACATAGAATTTCTGAGAAACAAGATCAAAACAACGATATCCCTTCTGAGTGAAGGAGTACCCCAGGAATATGCAAGGAATAGCACAAGGATCCAATTTTCCACGAGTGGGGGACAAATTTTGGACAAAGCAACGACAACCAAACACACGAGGAGGAATGAGAAGAAGGGGGGCCTTAGGAAAGAGAAGCTGATGTGGGGCTTTGCACTCTAACCAACGAGAGGGCATACGGTTGATGGGGTAGGTAGAACAAAGGACAACCTCAAGCCAAAAGCGTTTTGGGACATTCATATGGAGTAGTAAACCCCGAGCCACTTTAAGGAGGTGTCGGTTCTTTCTTTCAGCAACACCATTTTGTTGTGGTGTTCGAGCACAAGAGCTATGGTGAAGTGAACCACGTGAAGCAAAAAATTCCGTGAGGTCACTATGAAAATACTCTTTGGCATTATTTGACTGAAAATTTTGGATTTCAGTTTGAAATTCGGTGAAGACCATCTGCTGAAAATCTTGGATAATTTTTGGTACTTCATCCCTGGTCTGCATGGGATATACCCATGTATATCTAGAATAATCATCGATAATGGTAATAAAATACTTGTAGCCACTTTCAGATGGTAAAGTAACAGGGCCCCACACATCAGAATGAACAATGTGAAAAGGAAATTCAGATTTATTATTTTTTGAAAGAAAATGAGTTATACACTGCTTAATCAATTGACAAGTTTGACAAGAGAAATCTGAAACGGACACTGACTTAAACAATTCTGGAAACACCACTTTCAAAGACTCGAAAGATAAATGACCAAAACGACAATGCCATAAATAAACTTGACTCTTACAGGACTGAATCTTAGACTCTGTGACTTGAAGACCAGCTTTATTCTCTAGCATATTAAGTCCATCAACCATACATCTTCTACCAATCGTCCTCCCCGAGGCCAGATCCTGGATTACACAATAAGAAGGGAAAATGGTCACTGAGCAGTTTAAGGCATTAGTAATACTACTAATAGAGAACAAATTAATGGGAAATTTCGGAACATGTAAAACATCAGAGAGGGTAAGGCCGAGAGGGAGAGAAATGGTTCCTTGACCAGCTATGGTAGTATATGATCCATCAGCTAGTCTCACCTTGTCTCTTCCAGAAAGGTGATAGGTTTGAAAGTAAGAGGACGTACCGGTCATGTGTTTTGACGCTCCAGAATCAATGATCCAGGGAGTGTCAGGGTTATGAGGAGCAACATGGAAAGCTGTGACAGAGTTACCTGATGTAGACGCAAATGAAGTTGAGGGAGGAGCATCCATCTGACGAATTGCTCTACCATAGAGCTCTAAATGGTCATGGAAGGAATTTATAATATCCTCCCTTGGTTCAGATCCAGATGAATGTGTCTGAGTCATAGTATGTGTTAGTAAACTCTAGCAGATTCTAGGTTAAAGTAGAGAAGAAGAAAGAAAAGATAAAGAAGAAGAAGAAGAAGAAGAAGAAGAAGAAGAAAAAAGGTTCGGCCATACTAGAAGAGAGTCAAAATCACTCTCCCCTAGCTGACTCACTTGTATTTATTCGAAAACATAGAGTTACAGGAAAGACCATTTTGTCCCTCATAGAAGATGGGACACATAACTTAAACTTAGATACAATAGACCTTTCACTCTCAAGCAGATAATCCAGAATGACCAAAATACCCCTAACTCGAGCATTCTAACACTCCCCCTCAAGCTGGAGAGTATATATCATATAGTCCCAGCTTGTTACAAATGTAATCTAATCTTCCCCGAGACAATCCCTTTGTGAGGAGATCTGCCCACTGATTTCCTGAGCTCACATGAGATGTGGTTATCACCCCACTTATTACTTTATCTCTTACAAAGTGACAATCAACCTCGATATGCTAAGTTCTCTCATGAAAGACGGGATTGGAAGAGATGTGAACAGCAGCTTGGTTATCACAGTATAATTTCATGGGTTTGTCAATTGAGAATCCCATCTCTTGAAGCAAGTTCTTCAGCCATACTAGCTCACATGTGGTATGGGCCATAGCCCTGTACTCTGCTTCTGCACTACTTCTTGCCACCACTGTTTGTTTCTTGCTCTTCCAAGTTACAAGATTGCCATCGAGGAAGGTACAATACCCTGTAGTTGATCTCCTGTCTGATATAGAACTAGCCCAGTCAGCATCTATGTACCCTACTATCTCAAGAGTTCCTCCACTTTGGTATAACAAACCACGACCTGGAGCACCTTTTAGGTACCTAGCAATTCTCAAAACAGCTTTCCAGTGAGGAACCCGAGGATGTTGCATAAACTGTCTCACCACACTCACAGCAAATGATATATCTGGTCGGGTAATGGTCAGGTAGTTCAATTTGCCCACCAACCTTCTGTATCTTCCAGGATCATCAAATTCTTCACCCGCATCAACACTCAGCTTGGCATTGAGTTCCATAGGAGTCTCTGCTGGTTTAGCACCTAACAACCCTGTTTCTTCAAGTAGATCAAGAACATATTTTCTCTGGCATAGGTTGATCCCATGTTTTGACCTCGCAACCTCTATTCCCAGGAAATATTTCAGCTTCCCCAGATCTTTCGTATTGAAGTGATCCTGTAAGAATTTCTTCAACCTGTTGATTCCATTGCTATCACTCCCAGTTATGACAATATCATCCACGTACACGACTAGCAAGATTTTCCCATCCTTTGAGTTATAGCTAAACACAGAATGATCAACCTGACATTGTTTCATCCCAAAGGCTTTCATCACTTCACTGAACCTGCCAAACCAAGCACGTGGAGATTGTTTCAGTCCATAAATTGCCTTTTTGAGCCTACACATTTTGCCAGACTCCCCTTGAGCAACAAACCCTGGTGGTTGCTCCATATACACCTCCTCAACTAGATCACCATGCAGGAAGGCATTTTTGATGTCAAGTTGTACAAGAGGCCAATCATACATAGAAGCTAATGAAATCAGCACCCGAACTGAACCAATCTTAGCCACAGGAGAAAATGTCTCCATATAGTCCACACCATACATCTAAGAATAACCCTTGGCCACCAACCTTGCTTTCAATCGCTCCACATTGCCATCAGGAAGATACTTCACTGTGTAGACCCATTTACACCCAACTGTGTGCTTACCGGAAGGAAGAGCGGTGAGTTCCCATGTGTGATTATGTTGTAGAGCAGAGAGTTTTTCTTCCATGGCTTGCCGCCACCCTGGGGAGGCAAGAGCTTCCTGGACAGTCTTGGGAATGGGAACAAATGAGAGTAATGATATAAATTTGCAATGAGAAGCAGAAAGGTGAGCAGTAGAAACATAGTGTGAAATGGGGTGAGAAGTACAAGTACGTTTACCTTTTCGCAGAGCAATAGGAAGATCAGGATCTGAAGGATCTGTCGACAGGGGCTGAAGTGGAGGAGGGCTCGATGCACTTCTGCGGGTATACACTTGAGTGATTGGCGGCTTCTCAGTAGTAATAGGCATAGGAGGTGCATCTGCAGTAGAAACAGGAGCTACTGGAAGGATGTCCACAATAGGTACAGGAAGGGGAACCACAGAGGGAGAGGAAGAGACCCCAGCATCTGAGAAGAACGGAACTGACTCAAAGAAGGTGACATCAGAGTACACAAACAATTTATGGGATTTTGGGTTATAACACTTATACCCTTTCTGAGTCCTTGAATAGCCAAGAAAGATACACTTAGTAGCTTGAGCATCTAGCTTGTCTAACCCAGGCCCCAAGTGTTGAACAAAACAAACACAGCCAAAGATTCTTGGGGTAAGAGGAAATGGAGATAAAGTGGGAAACAACACGGAGAAAGGGGATTGACTTCCAAGGATTGACATGGGCATCCGATTGATCAGAAAACAGGATGTAAGAACAGCATCACTCCAAAAATGTTTTGGGACATTCATACTAATCATCAAGGATCGAGCAGTTTCAAGAAGATGTCGATTTTTTCGTTCAGCTACACCGTTTTGTTGTGGGGTGTAAGCACAAGAAGTTTGATGAATGATCCCATGATGTTCTAGGTATTGCTGAAATGGTGAGGAGTTGTATTCTTTGGCATTATCGGAGCGAAGAATTTTAATATGAACACCAAATTGAGTGCGTATTTCAGTATAAAATTTTTGAAAAATAGGGAACAACTCACTACGATCTTTCATAAGATAAATCCATGTCATCCTTGAAAAGTCATCAACAAAGATTACAAAATACTTATACCCATTGTATGACTATCAACTCTTGGACTAAATGAGACTCTATGATGTTTATCCAATTGACATGACTCACAATCTAATGATGAAAGATGACTCAAGGAAGGAACCAGTAACTTCAAGGCCTTGAGAGAAGGATGACCAAGTCTGCAGTGCCATTGAAGAGGAGTAAGAGATGACTGAAAAGCTACTGGAGGACCACCACCATCAAGGTAATATAATCCACCTGCTTCATGCTCTCCACCAATCTTCCTCCCCGTCTTGAGATCCTGAAACACACAAGAAGAAGGGTAGAAGGTTACAGAACAATTAAGAGACTTGGTTAATCTGCTGATAGACATAAGGTTAAAAGGAAACTTAGGAACATATAAAACAGATGATAAAGGCAAGGAGGAGAGATTAACATCACCAACACCACAGATAGGAGATGTAGAACCATTAGCAAGTGTAACTGTTTGATGTGTGGAGGAGTGGGAAAGGGAAGAAAATACATCATGAGTCCCAGACATATGGTCCGAGGCCCCGGAGTCAATGATTCAGTGTGAGTCTTTGGAAGCTAAGCAAGCCATACCTGAATGGGCAAGTGTAGTGGTGTTCTGTTGAGATGTTTGAATGAACTGCTCATATACTGCACGTAGTACACTCACCATTTCCTTCTCAGAAGCACAAGTAGATGTGGAGGGGATTGGGTCAGTTTGCTGACTTTTAGTAATTGTGTCACTACCCTTAGTCCTAGCATGGTTAGCCCAAGTGTTGGGTGTACCACGCAAATCATAGCAGAAATTAACTGTGTGCCCCTCTAAACCACAATGTGCACTTTCTCTGAGTATAACTCCTTCCTCTTCCCCGACCTCCCCCTTAGTCTCGACCTCTAGTCCGACCACTAGCCCTGCTAAACATGTGACCACCACAGTTGCTTGGGAGTCCACTCCTGACACCACCACTTCTATTTCCACGACCACCCCCTTTAGTCACTACCAAACCAGATCTGTCAGAGAGAGAAGAATGTTCTACCGACTCAATGGATGTCCTCTTAAGACGAGCAAAAACTTCTTCAAGTGAGGGAGGAGCAGATCCTCCCAATATTTGTGCTTTGACAGGCTCATACTCAGCCTTCAACCCCACAAGAAACCTTGTCACATCAAGCTGCTCACGTTGCTGTTGTTGGATCTGAACATCTGATGTTAGAGGATGATACACATTAAGCTCATTATGAATGTTCCTCAAACTTGCATAGTACTCTTCTAAGCTTTGACTCCCTTGCTTCAAATTGAAATACTCTTGGTACAACTGATACACCCTAGTTGTATTGTCTTGTCCAAAGTACAACTTCTTAGCATGATCCCAGATTTCCTTAGCTGTATCTAGGAACATGAAGTTCACACTAATCTTTGGTTCCATGCTGTTCCAGAGCCATGTCATTATCTGTGCATCTACTTGTTCCCAGTTACTGAACCCAGGGGAATCAGAGGGAGGTTTCTCCTCTCTTACATGTTTTACCTTTCTCTTGGCCTTCAAGAACACCTCCACAGATTTTGCCCATGGTACATAATTCTCACAATTCAACTTGATGGATGTCATTTGAACACTTAGATAGTCTGGAGAAAGCATGACACCTGTTTTGTTATCATTCCCATTTTCAAATGAAGCCATCTTAATTATTTCACATTCAAATATACAACACAACCTCACACTCTTTCACAAGACTTATCTCACTTATAACACCACCAATTCCAGCTTCCTTAAATACACATTACACACCACACACTAAGGCTGAAATCACTCAGTCTTCACATCAAACACTTGGGCTGCACACTGCAGAACCATTCACCATCAACACACTAAGACTGAAATCACTCAGTCTTCACATCAAACACCTGGGCTGCACACTGCAGAACCATTCACCATCAACACACTAAGACTGAAATCACTCAGTCCTCACATCAAACACTTGGGTTGCACACTGCAGAACTGATTACACACAAGGTATAGGAGATCACTTTTAAATATTTTGAAACATAGATACACCAATCACCACGACACAACCACCACCAATCTACTGCTGTTGTGAACTTCGGCAGTCGACAACTCTTCTTTCAACATACATACGAAGAGAAATGCAAAGGAACACGACTGAGATGCATATCAGTCACACTGAGCACCACCACCACAACCAACTTTTGAAACAAAAGGAAACATTCACAATCCCTTGGACAAACAACAGTAGTGTTCATACCTGTCCACATTCAGCCCTCTTCGATACTGAATAGAGGGTTTAGTATACCACTCCAACAACCACAACAGCAACGACCGGAGGCATCTTCACCTCCAGGCCCACAAAACGATAGCTCCTTTTCAGTCCCTTATCGAACCTCCACTCAGGTCAGTCGAAAAGGAAGAAGATGACTGTGAAAGTTGGCAGCGAACCCAGAAAGAGAACAGCAGCAAGAAAGAAATGAGGATACGACCTTACAGCTCTGATACCATGTTAGTAAACTCTAGCAGATTCTAGGTTGAAGTAGAGAAGAAGAAAGAAAAGATGAAGAAGAAGAAGAAGAAGAAGAAGAAGAAAAAAAAAGGTTCGGCCAGACTAGAAGAGAGTCAAAATCACTCTCCCCTAGCTGGCCCACTTGTATTTATTCGAAAACATAGAGTTACAGGAAAGACCATTTTGTCCCTCATAGAAGATGGGACACATAACTTAAACTCAAATACAATAGACCTTTCACTCTCAAGCAGATAATCCAGAATGACCAAAATACCCCTGACTCGATCATTCTAACAGTATGAATGGGGGGCTGATTCTCCCGAGTAGCCATGTTTACCATAGTGTGTTTTCTTGTACCTTGCTGTCCTAACTTTTTATTCACATCTGAATCTTGCTTCTTATTCAGATCTTGAGCCCATTTCGACTTGCTATGAAGATCCCAGCATATGTCTCGGGTGTGTCGGGGTTTCTGGCAATGAGTACACCACAATTTGTCCTTGTCATCCATCTTTTTCTGAAGATCCCCCTTCCTAGAAGTATTTCCCCCACCGGTAGTAACACTCCCTTTCGCTGCCAACACAACTGCATCTCCTCCAGAACTGTTCGTCAAATTCCTTCTGCTTTCTTCTGATTGTACAAGAGCATAAACTTCCTAAACTGATGGAAGATCGTTGCTACTTAGGATCTGGACTCTGATAGATTCATATGTAGGGTTCAAACCATGTAAGAAAGCAAACACTCTCTGTTGGGAGCCGAGTTTTTTGTACAGTTTTGCATCTTCATCACACTTCCAGTCCACACTCTGATAATGATCTAACTCCTTCCAAACAGAGGTCAAGTCTAAGTAGTACACAGATAGACACCTCTCCCCCTGTTTGCAAGTAGACGATTCTGCCTGTAGCTGGTAGATTTTTGCATAGTGTCGTAGTTTCGAATATGTTGATTTTGCTTGTTCCCAGATTTCATTTGCTGTTTCAGCCCACATGAAATTCCTTCTTATTTGAGGTTGCTTAGAAACTAAAAGCCAAGACATGACCATGCTGTTTTCCTGGTTCCATCTGTCATATTCAACACTCCCAGAATGTGGTTCTTTGATTCTTCCATTAATATAACCTATCTTTCCCTTTGCAGTGATGTACAGCTTGATCCCTCTTGACCACTCTAAATAATTTAAACCATCAAGAGGAATAACAACCATGGGAAATGATAGGTCCATACCCCCACTCATTCCATTCAGCATTGAGGAAACACTGGATGTAGCAGAATCTTCACCACTCATGATTTCAGATTCAAAAACAACTCTTAAATGGGGTACACAGCCTTAAAGTGTTGTTACAGGTACTGTTACAGCACTAACAAGTCATCCCTTGACTTACAAGCTCAACACAAGTGTTGCCACAGTGCATACAGGTCATCTCTTGACCTATGCATCAACAGGACTACTGTTACAGCAAGTACTGGTCACTTTCTGACCTTCAATTCACCATAAAAGCTGTTGTTGCAACACATAAGAGGTACTGGTCACTTTCTGACCCACAGTTCACCATAAAAGCTGCTGTTGCACCACACAAAAAGGTCCTCACGACCTACAGTTTCACAGGGATCAGTCGACCCCACAAAAAAGGAAAGAAAGAGGTGCTGATCACCTCACATCCAATCGGTAGACCTAGTACAGGTTCTGCCCTGACACACGACCAGAAAAAAAAAGGTAAGAGAGAGAGAGAGAAGTTACTTCAGTGTATGAGATCTTCAATTAGCCGAACAGCAGATGAGGGCGGCAGATCTGGAAATCTGGTGCGAAGAAGAAAAAAAACTGTTCACTCAACTTCTCCTTTCAGATCTGATAGTCCTGCTCTGATACCATGTTATGCAGGAGAGAAGAATGGAAGACGAGAGAAAAGAGAGAAAAGAGAGAGAAGAAGAGAGAAGAGAGAACTGAGAGCAAAATACTGCTGGCGGCGCTGCCTTTTTAATATATATACTAGGGTGACAACAACTAAAATAAAAAGGAGTAAAAGTAACAGCTGTTAACAAAGATTAGAGGTTTTACATGCTTGAAAATGTTTTATATGCTTGATTTTATTTTTTAATTCTCATTTGAATATGCTTTACATCTTATGTTTATGTATTTCAGTTTTAGGTAATAGATTTTTTAAAACATTATTTTAAAATTTAAGTTTATATTTTTTATTAATATTATGTTTAATATTTTTGATTTTTTTGGAATTTTCCAACATTTTTTTTTATTTTTTAGCTTTTTTTTTGTTTTTTTGTGACTTGCTTCAAAAAAGCGCATGCCTTGCGTCTTAGGCTCAGATTTACCCCTACACCTTTTTTGCACCTTGCGCTTTTAAAACACTGAGATAACATGGAGATACATACCCATATTTGATCCATTGCACATGACAACTTAAGTTGTTGTCATATGACTAGTCTAACTAATCTTACTAGTTAATGGGATAAGGCCCATTACTTTAAGTGGTTCATTAGCATAATTGTTGCAAGCCTTATTGGGCTTGAAAATGGCGTGCGACCCACAAAGGTCTTATATCAATCCATAGGGATTCTGCCCATGTCAGAAAACATATGAGCCGAATTTATTGAACAAAGATTGTAACACTTGAGCCAATCAAATTGAGCTTAGTATGGGCCCAACAGTTAAGTCTAAATCCTTGGTTTTAGTAATCTTTTGAAGCCCAAGGATAATGTATTGATATAAGATAAAGCCCATAAGCTTTCAGCCCTATAATGGTCTTTTGCTCTCAACCTCTTAGCCCTAAATGATCAAAACACTACTCACAGGGAATGACCTCTTCCCTAACTGTGATTGACAAATACAGTGTCACACCCTCTACTAAGATGAATCCCGGGATTAAAACCTTTTGCAAACTTTTTTTTATAAACTAATATACTATAAATATAAATACATTTGGCAAAGAGAAGAGATTTCAGAAACAGTTGAAATTCACTGCCAACATAGTTTTCAAGGCGCCAAGGCGAGGCTAGGCGACAGGGGGGTGCCTAGTCGCCTAGGTGATGGATTTTTTTAAGCAAATACATGTATCCAATGGTAGTTCCCTAGGTTCCATAATCATATTTCCTTAATAAATATCCATAATTTTCATAAGAAAAGTATAAACTTTATGTTAAAGTATAGAAAATCAATATATTCCAACCTATTCATGAGAAGAAAAGAGGAAAAAAAAGAAAATTAAAAAAATAAGGGGCCTGAACCCCTAATTCTATTATAGGAAAAGAAGAAAAGAAAAGGTGGAAAGAAGAAGAAATTAGTATATAAACACACAAAATTAGTAAAGTAAAAGAAGAAATGTGTTGATTGGACAACATTTTAAGTTCTTCCTTACTATTGGTTCAGGTTTTGAAGTCTTTGAGGGTTCAATATGGCATTTAGCAATGTTTGTGTTGATTAAACTCTAATAAATAAGAAAATAATAAAAGGAAATTAGTATATAAACACAAAATGAATATTTTAGTTTAAAATGTCTGTTTTATAATTAAAATCTCAAAAAATTAAGAATATAAAAGTTTTTTATAACATGCTATAGAAAACTGCTTGGCGATTAGGCGAGGCGAGCCTCCAAGGGTGCCTTGTCGCCTAGGTGCCCTCCAAGGCGTCACACCTTGACAACTATGGCCGACTGTATGTACTAGGGCAGAAGTGGTTTGGACAGCCTGGGAAGAAAGAAACTTAAGAACTTTCCAGGATAAGGAAAGGTGTGAGGAAGCCTTAATAGGAGTCATAACTTTGAGAGTGGCATAATGGGTCAAGACTTGAATCTCTTCTTTGATTTTCAAGGTTGGTGATTTTTTCAGGTCTTGGGGGCAATGTTCTGAAAATCGTAATTGTATCATAAATTGTAAAGGGGTTTGAATCAAATCGTATCATAAATTGTAGGATTTTTTCTTATTTTTTCAAAAGCTATTAAAAACTCTAAAATATACCTAAATCTCTCAAAAAAATAGAAAAAATGACTTTGCACAAGCTTTCTAACCCATAAACATCTTATAACTATATAGTAATGACAAAGTTATAGTTACACTAGTGTCAATAAAAAGCAATATCTTTAATTATCTTGATATGAAATATGAATGAACCATAATTTTTTAAAAGGAACCATAATGTTTTCTAGAGTGTAGAAGTATAGAGTCTTGTTTCTATTGTTTTAAATTTTAACTTTCAACTTTCAAGTGTTCAACAAAGTAACAAACTACACACATCAAGTCATCAATTAATAATTATCCATACAATTTATACTGTTCCAACTTTTATAAAGTAAGAAAAGGTGAAGAAAAAGGATAGAAGAAAGAAAGAGAAGAAGATAGGAAGAGAAAGGGAAGGGAAAGAGAAGAAAAGGAGAAGAAAAGAGGGAAGACAAGGAGAAATCTGTTCACTTCTCCTTACTGTCAACCCAGGTTGTATTAATATTCTACTAAGGATGAAATGACTACAATACCCTTAGGAAAATACAGTAGATATAAGAGAGAAAGAATAACATGAAAAAGACAATACTACCCCTGTTAACTACTAACAATTCTGACACTCCCCCTTAGGTTGGAGCATATATATCATAAAGTTCTAGTTTGTTACAAATATAGTCCATCCTAGAGCGACCCACCCTTTTAGTAAAAATATCAGCTACTCGGTCTTCAAATTTAACATAGGGATTGTCACTTTTTCTCTCATGAAATTACAATCAACTTCAATGTGCTTTGTCCTTTCATGAAACACTGGATTAGAGGCAATATGTCTTGCAGCTTGGTTGTCACAAAACAATTTAATAGGTTGACAAATTGTGGTATTCATCTCCTGAAGAAGATGCTTCAACCAGACTAGTTCACAGGTAGCATGGGCCATTGCCTTGTATTCAGCTTCCGCACTACTCTTAGCAACTACGTTATGCTTCTTGCTCTTCCAAGTAATGAGATTTCCGCATAAGAAAGTATAATAACCTGTAGTAGACTTCCTGTCCATCGGAGACCCTGCCCAATCAACATCTAAGTACTCTACCAGAGACATATCTTTCCTTTTCTTATGCAAAAGACCTCAACTAGGAGCACCTTTTAGATACTTCAACACCCTCATAACACCATCCCAATGAGCAGTTGTTGGATTTTGCATGAATTGACTAAGAACTCCAACACTAAAGGAGATCTCAGGCCTAGTGATGGTAGATAGATCAACTTGCCTACTAGTCTCCGATACCTTGTAGGGTCTTCTAATGGCTCCCCCTGGCTATCAGTCATCTTTGCATTGGTGTTAGACAGTGCATGCCCTTAGCTCCAATTAGCATGATGTACATTATGACATTTATTGTAAATGAATAAAGTACGTATTTGATTCATGTTATTATGGTGTGTTTCTATGTAATACCCTTAAATTGGACACAGATGGACTCATGTTAGTTTAGAATCTTTACAGCCGTTAGATAGATCTGGGGAGATTTATCCTACCAAGGCTAACACTGATGTACCACCAAGTTGGTTGGGGTGGCTTGTCTTAGCTCACAGGGTGAGACTTGAGGTACATGCAGTGTGAGTTTTTCTTCAAACCCTGAACCGGACCAAAATTCCAGTATTGCCTGGACCTTGGAGATAGATGGGCAAAACTGGAATGTTACACCTGACCCCTAGACTCAATTATGATACTGCACTAGGTCTCGGATTGGGATGTCTTTGATATGCCAATCAGTGAGATCCTTAGAGGGGGTCAAAACCTGGGCATGTTGGGACAGCCCGAGAATTCATCTAAGTGGGTGATCATAGTGAAAGGATCAACCCCTTTGTTAGACAAAGTGAATGATTGGGGATGCACTCTCTCTAATGGAAACCTAAACTGCCGGCAGTTGATTTCAACCATTGAAATTTGTTTTTGCAAAATATATTTATGTAGAGATGTACATATATATATATATTATGGTTTCAAAATGTTTGCAAAAGGTTTTAATTCCTGGGGTCCGTGTGAGTAGAGAGTGCAGCACTATACCTTGCAGCCGAGGGAGAGGTCCTTTCTTGTCGGGCAGTGTTTGATCATTAAGGGCTGAGAGGTTAAGTGTAAGACTATTGAGGATTATACCTGATGGGCTAATCTTGCATCTGCCCACAATTCTTGGGCCTTCATAAGATGGCTAGACCCAAAGACCATTTATTGTAAATGTTGGGCCCATTAAGAGTCCATAGTGATGGACTCAAGGGTTCACTGTATTCAACCGTGAATTCGGCCAGGCCTTGTAATAGAGCCTAGGCTGAACCAATGTGGCTGATGTGTAGATCAATGATAGGGTCCCATGCCATACAAAGAGAGCCAAGTTAGCCAACATTAAAGAGGAAGTGAGACTGACAGCTTAATGGGCCTAAAAGCCCATTTCGAACTAGGTTAATTAGATTAATTAAATAGGGGCGGATCTGGGATTTGGATCAGCAGATAAGATAAGGGATTATCCTTATCTACTTAAAGAGTCCAGATCCAAATAAAAATTTGGATCAAAGCAACTCCTAATTTGATTAGGAGGGATGATTTTTATCTGCAAATAAGATAAGGGATTATCCTTATCACTTAAAGAGTTTGGATCCAAATAAAAGATTTGGATCAGGAAACTCTTAATGAGATTAGGAAATTGTCTCTTTAATAAATAAGAGAGCAGGGCGAACCTTGAATACACACTCACTTAATACAAAGAGAAGACAACTCAGTTAGACTAATCTTGCCTTCAAGACTTTTTCTTCCTGCTCTTGCCACTCTACCCTGTTCGATCTCTAGTTATTGGATTTGGTCAAGATTCAATCTTGATATTGTTTCTTGCCAGAAGAAACAATTTAGAATCTGTGCTCACTATTCCATTCGATTCTTGCTGAAGAATCACTAGTTCTTGGTGAAGAACTACTTGTTGATCCTGCCTCATCCCAAGCTGTGCCATTTTCAGTGTCGGAAGGACTTGGTACACTCTTTGGGCATGAACACCTACGTTGGGAGGAACATTCTTGTGTGGATTCCGTATCAGACATATCCCTCCCTATTTTGGTTTCAGATTTGGTCCGGTTTGGTTATAAGAACAAACCTTGAAACTGCAGTTTTCTAAATTGGGAATAGGATTCCCGGATCTGAGTAAAGAAGTTTTTGAAAATTTGCCCAATCTTTCTGTAGGGTTCGGCCATCCATATGATGGATCTCCCATCCCATTAGTTGTATCAGAGTCAGGTTCAAGTCTTGAACCAAATCAGAACAGATCTAAATCTGTGCAAATGGGCAGAAGGTGTTCTATCCGATTTGCGTAGTTAGCGTTTTTTTCTAGGAATTGGTTCCAGATTATGGGCAGATGATCTGGAAAATAAATCTTTATTATTCTCTGATATTTATAGAATTGTTTTGTGAATGTTTCTTGAACTTTTGGGCTACACGTGTTGGAGATCGAATCTTTATGGTGCCAAGAATGGCACACCCTGCGATTTCTTTTCTATTCAATTCTGGTCTGTAAATATATATATTTTTTTATTTTAGACAAATTGTATAGGAATTCGAGGTGATGTAATAATAGAAAAATTAAGTTTTTCTATTTTATTTCCATCTGGAGATTGCTGGAGCGCGCAACAGAGGAGAGGAAGATTTCGTAGAAATAAGTTCTGCGATCTGCGACTTTGAAGATATCGATTCTGCAATCTACGATTAACTGTTCTTTACAGGTTTGCAGGATATCCAAGAAAAATCACAGTGCAGCCCTCTGATTTTAGTTTCTTGATAATTTTATTATCTTGAATTAATTTATTTTCAGATCATTATTCTTGAATTAAATCTTGAACTAGACAGCAAAACTTGGGCCGATTTACACCAGATTTGGTCCAAACTAGTTGGACCGAATTGTTGGTTCGATGGGGTTGGTTTTTCTAACCCTAATTTGATTTAGGCCAAAGGGTTGATGGCCCACTTCAAGCTTTAATTCGGCCCACCTCTATAAAAACCTAATTTTAATATGATAAAACTGAATCAGCCCTAATTTAGCTACATGGGCCGAACTGCTTTTTGCAAAACAGCCCATGTACCTAGATAATGTTATATGATAACATTATGGGCTCTGTTGGGCTGATACTGGTTTAATCTAATTAATTAAGGATTTTACAGATATTTTAATTGATTGGATCAATTTGTTTCATGCATGTGATGTATGGATGTGTGATGTGCTACGTACATTGGCCATAAGTACTTGACCCATGATTATTTTGATAGTGGGTCTTTTGCACACCATGGCTGAATGCACATCATTGCCACAGTGTCCATAAGATCATTGGATGATCTCCCTGTTTGGTGGGCCCCACATCAGCTTCCTCCTAAGAGGAACTGTGCGAAACCCTAGTCGTTTAGGGCCCATTTAAATCTGGCTTTGAGAAAGTCAATGGGAGCTACTTTGGTTTGACCTAAATAAAACTAGGGCGTAATATTTCGTTCCCTCCACTGAAATATGAGTGCATGCGATAGGGAGATTCATATGATGAACTCTCTAAAAGCCTTCCATAATTAACATGAAGATTGTGTTATGGATGCATTCGTGGGAAAGATATACCGCCGCCGCCGGCAGCAGCAATGAGGAGGGGCCCACGTGACAGCTTATCTTGCCACGACAGCTTATCTTGCCAGCTCTCCACCAGCTTACCTTATCCCATCTATTCTTACTTTATCTATTAGAAATAGGAGTTAAGTTCTGTTCTTAGTAGGAGTTTGTTTACCTATTAGAAGTAGGAGTTTGATTTAAAGTTGGATTATCCTAGCCCAGTCGAATTCAATAAGGAGTCACCTCTTGTAATCTCCTATTTAAGTAGTTGTGAATTGGGAATAAAGGCATTCGGTTTTTCAGTCAAAGGAAGAGTGAGGAGAGTTTGGGTGATCTCTTGGACAAATCACCCATTAGATTGCCACAATAGGGTCTGTACGCAAAGGGAGGGGCAAGGGGAAGCTAGAGGTTCTCCCCGTGGACCGACCCGTGACGAGATCCTACGCCTGGGCCCATAACATCTTAGTATCAGAGCCTACCGTCATGGGAGATCTGGAGCCGCTATCATCCAGGGTCCACAAACTGGAGCATAGGCTCGCAGAAACCAGCATGGAGGTTCGTGAGGTCAAAGACGATGTCCGGGAGCTGCGACGCTTGCTGGAAACGTTTCTCTCTAACAAAGAAAGGAACTCCGAGGAAACCACCACCACCAACAGTTGCCGGCCGGACTGGGCAGAGACGTCCAGCGAACATCAGATCGCTGCCCCGACAGCCACAGTTATTTTCAAGTATAGTCGGCTAGAATTTCCATCTTACAACGGCACCGAAGACCCATTAGGATGGTTATATCGCTGCGAACAGTTCTTCCGTAACCAGTGCACTGATGACAAAGACAAGGTCAGTCTGGCCGCCTTCCACCTAACGGAAGAGGCACAGCTCTGGTTCTATCATCTGGAGCAGGAAGAACCCGGGCTCCGTTAGGAGCAATTTAAATCCTATTGCCTCCTCAGGTTTGGACCCCCGTTGACAAGCAACCCGCTGGGCGAGTTAATTAACCTCAAGCAAACTGGAACTGTGGAAGAATACCAATGCCAGTTCCAAACCCTTCTTGCCAGGGCAGCCTTGGTACGCCCAGATCAGCAAGTAGATATGTTTACCGCGGGGTTAGTAGAACCCCTAAGGGTGGACGTGGAGATGCAACACCCTCCCAACCTGATCACAGCAATGAACCTCGCACGCGCCTTCGAACGGAAACTGCAGCTCACCAACGGAACCCTCAATATAGGTCGGCCAACAACGACCTGGGCACCTTCGAAGACAGCAGGAGTGTCTCCTTCTTCAACCGCCAGTAGGGAACAGAGGCCTCCGACCGGTAACCCTTCCAGATCGGCATCAAGTATAGGGAGTAGCAGGACAACACCCCCCATTAGACGACTATCCCGAGCCGAGATGGCAGAACGGCGCACAAGAAGACAGTGCTTCAACTGCGATGATCTGTACTCCTCTGGGCACAGGTGCAAGAAGCTATTCTGTCTTCTGGTAGACGAACCCGAAGAGGACGAGGATGAACCTGCAGCCTCAGATCCCGAGATCTCCCTCTACGCAATCACGGGGATCAAAACCTCACAAACCATGCAACTAAGGGCGCTGGTAGCAAGGAAACCAGTATCCATTCTCGTAGACTTCGGAAGCACTCACAACTTTGTCAGTGAATAGACTGCTCGCCAGTTAGACTTACCGATGGAAATCAGGCCGCAATTACAAGTAGTCGTGGCAAACGGGGAAAGAGTTCACCGCCCCGGAACCTGCAAGGACACAAAAATTCAGGTCGGATCAGAATCTTTCCTTGCTGATTTATTCGTACTCTCCTTGGATGAATTCGACATCGTCCTAGGAGTCAAGCGGCTGATCACTCTAGGGCCAATCCTATGGGACTTCAGCGCCCTGACAATGACATTACACCTGGATGGGAAATCGGTTACATGGCAGGGAACCAGGATAAGAACAAAGACGCAGTTGCATACACTTCAAGGTGAGAACTTGCGCACAACAGACATGGAGAGGCTTCTCACGGATTTCTTTGTAGTATTCCAAGAACCCAAGGGACTCCCACCGTCCAGAGCCTGCGATCATCGAATCCCTCTGCTAGCCGGATCAAATCCCGTCGTCGTCCGACCCTACCGCTACCCACACTGACAGAAGGATGAAATAGAAAGGCAGTGTGCGGATATGTTACAGCAGGGGATCATCCGTCCCAGCCGCTTCCCCTTCTCCTCTCCGGTTTTGCTGGTATCCAAGCAAGATGGGACTTGGAGATTTTGTGTGGACGACAGAGAGCTTAACAGCCAGACTGTCAAGGATAAATTTCCTATCCCCATGGACGAACTCCATGGCGCCCAATACTTCTCAAAATTAGGCCTCCGGTCGGGTTACTTCTACGTCCGGATGATTCCCGAAGATATAGAGAAAACGGCCTTCAGAACACATCATGGCCATTTTGAATTCCTAGTTATGCCATTCGGCCTCAGCAACGCTCCTTCCACGTTCCAGTCCCTGATGAACGAGGTATTTCACTCCCACCTCCGCAGATTTGTCTTGGTATTCTTTGACGACATCCTAGTCTATAGCAAGTCGTGGGTAGAACACGTGCAGCATCTATGGATTGTTTTTGAACTCCTGCAACAACACCAATTCTTCCTTAAGCGATCCAAATGCTCCTTTGGGGAACGTCGGGTCCTTTACTAAGGACATGTGATTAGCGGGCAAGGGGTCATTGTGGATGACTCCAAGATTCAAGCGATCAAGGAATGGCCCAGACCGCAATCCGCCAAGGCTTCCACGGGTTCCTAGGGTTGATGGGTTACTACCGCAAGTTCGTATAGAATTACGGACTTTTGGCGGCCCCACTAACCAATCTGCTCAAGAATAATGCCTTCCACTGGGGTAATACAGCCGATGCAGCCTTTGTGAGTTTAAGAGAAGCCCTCTCCTCCACGCCGGTTCTACAGTTGCCAAACTTTGAGCTCGAGTTCACAGTCGAATGCGATGCATCCGACACCAGCATCGGCACCATACTATAGCAGCAAGGACATCCGGTCGCCTTCTTCAGCCGCAAACTGGCTGACCGCCACCTTAAATTACCTGCCTACGAACGTGAACTGATTGGGTTGGCTAAGGCAGTGCAGCACTGGAGGCCATACTTATGGGGAAGGTCCTTCGTCGTCAAGACGGACCACTACAGCCTCAAATATTTGTTGGAACAACGGCTTACCACTTCGCCGCAACAGCATTGGGTCAGAAAATTACTTGGTTTCGATTTTCGAGTGGACTACAAGGTGTGAACCTTGAACCGTGCAGCAGATGCCTTGTCTCGCCGAGAAGAAGACAATATGCTCCTCCATGCGATCTCCCAACCTCGAGCCACCCTGCTGGAAGACATCCGGAACACATTGCCGCAATCACCGGAGTGGAACGATCTTGTCCAGAAAATACAGTCCGGAACGACCAACCCAAACTGGTCCATGCATGATGGGTTGGCACTATACAAGGGACGGATATATCTCCCAGCCGACTGTCCCTTAATTCCCTCCGTCATCTCCAGCATACACAACTCCACGCATGAAGGTGTCCAGAAAACATTGCACCGCATCCACGCTGATTTCCACTGGCAGGGCATGAGGGCTTCAGTGAGGGACTTCATTCAGAATTGCTGTTATGGACGCATTCCTCGGAAAGACGTACCATCGCCGCCAGCAGCAACAGGAACCTGACCCACCGCCAGATTAGATTAGAT
The DNA here is from genome assembly GCF_055504915.1 of Nelumbo nucifera. NCBI lineage: Eukaryota > Viridiplantae > Streptophyta > Magnoliopsida > Proteales > Nelumbonaceae > Nelumbo > Nelumbo nucifera. Next base: position 72,401,654 of record NC_142651.1, read on the forward strand.
CATCTTGCTTGTTCTTATCTTATTCTATTGCTCTTATCTTATCTTGTTAGTAAGTTATCAGATTAGGATTAGTTTATCTTATTATCAGATTAGGATTAGTTTATCTTGTTATCAGATTAGGATTAGCTTATCTTATCCTTAGCAAGATAGAATTGGAAGTCTCCCTATTCAGCAAGGAGACTCCCTAAGATTAGGACTCTTGTAATCTCCTATTTAAGGAGACACCATTATTGAATGAGGATATCGAATATTCAGTCAAGAAAGAGAGTAAAGGAGAGTTAGGTGATCTCTTGAACAAATCACCATTAGGGCGCCTAGATAGGTCCATCAAGAGCAAGGAGGAACAAGGGAAAACAGAGGGTTTTCCTCGTGGACCGACCTGTGACGAGATCCTATTCCCGGGCCCATAACAATTTGGTATCAGAGCCGGTCGTCATGGGAGATCTGCAACAGCTATCATCCAGGGTCCACGAACTGGAGCATAGGCTCGTAGAAACCAGCAGGGAGGTTCGTGAGGTCAAAGACGATGTCCGGGAGCTGCGACGCTTGCTGGAATCTTATTTCTCTAACAGGGAGAGGAGTCCAGAAGGGGCTGTAACCACAAACAGCCTCCGACCAGACTTGACGGAGCCGTCCGGCGAACAACAGCAGCAGCAGACTCTTCTTGGTCCACAGTAGCAGCAACACCCTCAACCACAACAGCCAGACAACCAACAACAGCAACAACTGCAGCAGTAGAAGCAACAACATGATCAACAACAACAACAGCTTCTCCGAGCAGCTATTACTAGTCCTAGTATAGTTGCCCCGAAACTGGCCCCTAAGTCCTATGGGCCCTTCAAGGTTCTACGACGGATTGGCAGTGTGGCCTACCGGCTGGAACTGCCAGAGACCAGCCGGATTCATGATGTCTTCCACATCGCCTTGCTGAAACCATTTACGGGTGTTCCTCCGGACCAAGTCCCTTCCCTGCCACCCCTGCAAGATGGCAAACTGATTCCCCAACCTAAAGTTGTCATCCGCATGGATCCCATTTCAATCAAGGAGTTCTTGAAGTCTTGGTGAAATGGTGTAGCTTACCATTGGCCGAAGCCACATGGATCCCATTGACAGAGTTCCAAGCCACATATCCGGAGTTCGAGCTTGAGGACAAGCTCGTAGTCCAAGAGGGGAGTAATGTTATGGACGCATTCCTCGGAAAGACGTACCATCGCCGCCGGCAGCAACAGGAACCTGACCCACCGCCAGATTAGATTAGATCATCTTGCTTGTTCTTATCTTATTCTATTGCTCTTATCTTATCTTGTTAGTAAGTTATCAGATTAGGATTAGTTTATCTTATTATCAGATTAGGATTAGTTTATCTTGTTATCAGATTAGGATTAGCTCATCTTATCCTTAGCAAGATAGAATTGGAAGTCTCCCTATTCAGCAAGGAGACTCCCTAAGATTAGGACTCTTGTAATCTCCTATTTAAGGAGACACCATTATTGAATGAGGATATCGAATATTCAGTCAAGAAAGAGAGTAAAGGAGAGTTAGGTGATCTCTTGAACAAATCACCATTAGGACGCCTAGATAGGTCCATCAAGAGCAGGGAGGAACAAGGGAAAACAGAGGGTTTTCCCCGTCGACCGACCCGTGACGAGATCCTATTCCTGGACCCATAACAATTGCTCTATGTGCCAACAACAAAAGTGGGAAAACTTGCACCCAGCAGGCCTTCTCCAACCACTTTCACTACCAACTCAGATCTGGGTCGATATTTCCATGGACTTCATTGAGGGCCTACCCAAGGTTGGCGGGAAATCGGTCTTATTCGTGGTGGTGGATCGTTTTTCCAAGTATGCTCATTTCCTTCCCTTATCCCACCCATATAGCGCGGTTTCAGTTGCCCACGCCTTCTTCACCCATATTTTCCGACTGCATGGGCTACCCGAATCCATCGTCAGTGACAGGGACCTGATTTTTACTAGCACCTTCTGGAAGGAGCTATTTCGACTGCAGGGAACAGCCCTAGCCTTCTCCTCCGCCCACCATCCGCAGACTGACGGCCAAACGGAGGTGGTAAACCGAACAATAGAGATGTACCTCCGCTGTTTTGTGGGAGACCAGCCACGGTGTTGGGTGGAGTACCTTCCATGGGTCGAATACTGTTACAACACGTCTTATCACTCCTCTCTTGGCATGACTCTCTTGGCATCACTCCTCTCTTACGAACCCGATTCAACACGGTTGGAAGAAGTGGATCGAAGCCTACAGGACCGCGATGCCCTCCTAGCTGAAGTCTCCCTACGCTTACAGCAAACTCAGGCACGCATGAAGAACGCCTACGATCAGCGCCACAGAGAAGTAACCTTCGAACCCGGACAGTTCGTATGGCTAAAGCTCCAACCCTATCGGCAGCACTCCCTCAGACGTAGAGCTTTCCCTAAACTGGCTCCCAAATTCTACGGGCCCTTCAAGATTTTACGGTAGATCGGGAAGGTTGCATATCAACTCGAGCTACCAGAACATAGCAGACTCCATGATACCTTCCACGTGTCCTTACTCAAGCCATTTACAGGGACTCCTGATAAGGTACCTCCCCTACCACCCTTAAAGGACGGCAGACCCATTCTCCAACCTCGGGCTCTTGTCCGGTCCCGCGTCAATTGGGGTACCTTAGAAGTCCTAGTGGAGTGGGACGAACTACCATCAGCTGAGGCCACCTGGATTCCCTGGTCTGATCTTCACAACGCCTATCCAGATCTCGAGCTTGGGGACAAGCTCTTTGCCCAGGAGGGGTGTGATGTTATGGATGCATTCGTGGGAAATATATACCGCCGCCGCCGGCAGCAGCAATGAGGAGGGGCCCACGCGACAACTTATCTTCCCACGACAGAGAAGTAACCTTTGAACCCGGACAGTTCGTATGGCTAAAGCTCCAACCCTATTGGCAGCACTCCCTCAGACGTAGAGCTTTCCCTAAACTGGCTCCCAAATTCTACGGGCCCTTCAAGATTTTACGGCAGATCGGGAAGGTTGCATATCAACTCGAGCTACCAGAACATAGCAGACTCCATGATACCTTCCACGTGTCCTTACTCAAGCCATTTACAGGGGCTCCTGATAAGGTACCTCCCCTACCACCCTTAAAGGACGGCAGACCCATTCTCCAACCTCGGGCTCTTGTCCGGTCCCGCGTCAATCGGGGTACCTTAGAAGTCCTAGTGGAGTGGGATGAACTACCATCAGCTGAGGCCACCTGGATTCCCTGGTCTGATCTTCACAACGCCTATCCAGATCTCGAGCTTGGGGACAAGCTCTTTGCCCAGGAGGGGTGTGATGTTATGGATGCATTCGTGGGAAAGATATACCGCCGCCGCCGGCAGCAGCAGTGAGGAGGGGCCCACGCGACAACTTATCTTTCCACGACAGAGAAGTAACCTTTGAACCCGGACAGTTCGTATGGCTAAAGCTCCAACCCTATCGGTAGCACTCCCTCAGACGTAGAGCTTTCCCTAAACTGGCTCCCAAATTCTACGGGCCCTTCAAGATTTTACGGCAGATCGGGAAGGTTGCATATCAACTTGAGCTACCAGAACATAGCAGACTCCATGATACCTTCCACGTGTCCTTACACAAGCCATTTACAGGGACTCCTGATAAGGTACCTCCCCTACCACCCTTAAAGGACGGCAGACCCATTCTCCAACCTCGGGCTCTTGTCCGGTCCCGCGTCAATCGGGGTACCTTAGAAGTCCTAGTGGAGTGGGACGAACTACCATCAGCTGAGGCCACCTGGATTCCCTGGTCTGATCTTCACAACGCCTATCCAGATCTCGAGCTTGGGGACAAGCTCTTTGCCCAGGAGGGGTGTGATGTTATGGATGCATTCGTGGGAAAGATATACCGCCGCCGCCGGCAGCAGCAATGAGGAGGGGCCCACGCGACAACTTATCTTGCCAGCTCTCCACCAGCTTACCTTATCCCATCTATTCTTACTTTATCTATTAGAAATAGGAGTTAATTTCTGTTCTTAGTAGGAGTTTGTTTACCTATTAGAAGTAGGAGTTTGATTTAAAGTTGGATTATCCTAGCCTAGTCGAATTCAATAAGGAGTCACCTCTTGTAATCTCCTATTTAAGGATCTGTGAATTGGAAATAAAGGCATTCAGTTTTTCAGTCAAAGGAAGAGTGAGGAGAGTTCGGGTGATCTCTTGGAAAAATCACCCATTAGATTGCCACAATAGGGTCTGTACGCAAAGGGAGGGGCAAGGGTAAGCTAGAGGTTCTCCCCGTGGACCGACCCGTGATGAGATCCTACACCCGGGCCCATAACAGATGGGTCCTTCAGTAATGAGGAGATGCACCATAAAATTGGGCTATCCATTTGCTGTTGGATCTGTTGGATTGTTTATAACATGATAGGGGTGTCATAGACCGATGTGGGAGGGACCTATCCTAAAATGGAAGACTCTCTCACGGTACCTTGGCGTTCACGAATATGATGGGTATGTACTTATTGGACAGAAAGGTTTAACCTAAAATGGTAATGAACCTTGTTTGATAGAGGCCAAAGGGAAAGCTCATGAGATGAGTGGATGTGATCTTTCACAGAAGGTGGTGGGTTTATGCAGTTGAAACAGTTGGCTCCATGCACTCTATGTGGTTTCCCACATTTCCAGAGACATAGTTCGCAGTCTCCGTCACTAAGATAGGAGGGAAGTCTCAGAGATGAACAAATGGAAATGGGACATAGATTAAAATCCATATCTATGTAGATAACATGAATCAAATCAGGTTGTGGACTAATATTTGCTTTGCCTTTTATCAGAAATGGCAAACGGACAATTCGCCAAATTGTTGGACGATAATAAGCTTAAGGTCCCAAATTGTACTAATTGGTATCGTAACCTTATGGTGGTTTTGACGTCCGAGAAATTGGACAAAGTTGCTAAGAACCCTGCTCTGGATCGTCCGGGTGATAGGGCTTCTGAGGCCTATAGGAGGGAATATCAACAATGGGAAGAGAAAAACTCTCTTGCCCAGTGCTATATCATAGCCTCCTTAGACAATCAGATACAACGACAGTTCGATCAGATCGAAGTGTCCAAGGATATTTTGGAAAGTCTAAGGATAATGTATAAGGAGTAGAATCGTTCTACTCGTCAGAAGGTCCTAAAGCAGTTTATGACCGCACAAATGTCCAAGAACCAGCTAGTTCATGACCATTATCTTAAGATGATGGGGTACATCAATGAACTGGAGGCTCTTGGATCTGGGATAGATCATGTCACCAAAGTTGATGCCATCCTGAACTCTTTGCCTCCTTCAATTTGTTCATAATGAATTACAATATGAACAAGCTAAATGTTAGCCTTCAGGAACTCGGCAATATGTTGCAGAGGGCCGAAGAACTGATAAAGAAGGATGAGCCCATTGCCATGCTTGTTGAAGGTGGCAAATCGGGCAAGAAGAAGAGGAAGGCTAAGAGAAAGCCTCAGAAGAAAGCTACTAAGTCTAAGAAGAAGAGGAAAGCTAAGAGAAAGCCTCAGAAGAAAGCTATTAAGTCCATGTGCTCACTTATCCTCCAAACTGTTGCCCAGTTGGGTATCCTTATGTGGCGTGGGACCCAAACATTGATCTACACATCAGCAACATGGGTTCAGCCCAGCCTCTGTTACAAGGCCTGGCCGAATTCATTGTAGGTGACAGTGAACCCCTAAGCCCATCACCATGGGCTCTTAATGGGCCCAACATTTACACTAAATGGTCTTTGGGTCAAGCCACCTTATAAAAACCCAAGGACTGTGGGCAGATGCACGATTAGCCCATTAGGTATTACCCTCAATGGTCTTACACTTAACCTCTCAGCCCATAATGATCAAACACTGCCCGGCAAGAGAGGGACCTCTCCTTCGGTTGCAAGGAACAGTGTTGCACTCTCTACTCACATGGATCCTAGGAATTAAAACCTTTTGCAAAAATTTTGAAACCATATATATATATATATCTCTATATAAATATATTTTGCAAAACAAATTTCAACGGGTGAAATCAACTGCTGGCAGTTTTGGTTTCCATCAGAGAGAGTGCATCCCCGATCATTCACTTTGTCCGACAAAGGGGCTGATCCTGTCACTATGATCACCCACTCAGATGAATTCTTGGACTGTCCCAACATACCCAGGTTTTGACCCCCTCTAAGGATCTCACTGATTGGCATATCAAAGACAGCCCAATCTGACACCTAGTGCAATATCATAGTCGAGTCTTGGGGTCAGGTGTAACATTCTTGTTTTGTCCATCAATCTCCAAGTCCAAGGCAATACTGGAGTTTTGGTCCGGTTTAGGGTTTCAAGAAAACCCACACTGCATGTACCTTAGGTCTCACCCTGGCAGCTGAGACAAGCCACCCCAACCAACTTGGCGGCACATTAGTGTCAGCCTTGGCAGGATAGATCTCCCCATATCTATACAACGGATGTGAAGATTCTAAACTAACACGAGTCTCATATTTGTCTAGTTTAAGGGTATTACACAGAAACACACCATAATAACATGAATCAAATATGTACTTTTTTCATTTACATTAAATGTCATAATGTACATCATTCTGATTTGAGCTAAGGGCATACACTGTCTAACAGTAGATACCAATTTGACCCAGGACAAGAGCATTGGACCTTTGTGAAAAACATACTGAAATACCTTTGAAGGACGAAAGAGTTTTGTCTGGTATTTGATGGTAGTTCACTACAGATCCTTGAGTATACCGATGCCGATTTCCAGTTAGAACCAGATGATAGAAAGTTTACATCTGGATACATCTTTACGACGGGGTCCTGTTTAGTAAGAAAAATAGTCTACAACCCAAGCCAAGCACATTGCCGTAAGTGAGGATGCCTAATAAATGAAGGTGTTCATTCTATAATTTGGAATTCAGCACATCACCCATTCCACTGTTGTGTGACAACATTGGATCTACGGGAGATTGATGTTAAAATGTAGCATCAGCGGAGAATGTGGCAGACCCATTGACTAAGCCACTGACACAGAAAGTATTTGAGAAACACATGGAAAGTATGGGATTCGGGCTTGTACCCGATTGGACCTAAGTATAAGTGGGAGCTGTTAGACAGGTATTCCCTTAGCTCCAATCAGCATGATGTACATTATGACATTTATTGTAAATGAATAAAGTACGTATTTGATTCATGTTACTATGGTGTTTTTTCGTGTAATACCCTTAAACTGGACACATATGAGACTCGTGTTAGTTTAGAATCTTCTCAGCCGTTGGATAGATCTGGGGAGATTTATCCTACCAAGGATGAGACCTGAGGTACATGTAGTGTGGGTTTTTCTGAAGGGATGGGATATCCATCACATGGACACCCAAGTCTTGCGGAATGGATAGGGCGAATTTCAAAAATTTCTCCCATCTTTGCAGGGAATCGAATTCCCTATATTTGAAAAACATGTTTTTCAAGGATCAATCTTGAATCAAGAACCAAACCAGATCTGAACCAAAAGGAGTAGGAGGAAGGATGTACCTGATACAGAGAAGCAATATCTCCCAATGGAGGTGTTCATGCCCAAGGAAGGATCCAAAATCTGCTCCCACTGAAGATGATGCAGTGCAGGATAAAGCAGAATCAACAATGTTCTTCCAAAAGAACTTGACCCTTCACAAGAATCAACTGGACGGCTTGTGAGTACAGCTCCAACCAACTTTTTCCCAAAAGATTGGAATCAAGATCAGATCTTGATTTCTCCCAAGAACTGGAGATCGAACTGAAGGTGATGGCGGCGGCAGGAAGGAGGCGGCAAGAGAGAATTCGCAGGGTGCAGAAATCTCTCCTCTTGTGATCTTCAGCTCTGAAGAGAATTGAACATAAAAAATCACTAACTGTTTCGCCCCCTTCTCTCTTTCATAATATTAAAGGGATTAGCTCCTAATCCCATTAGGAGTTGCTAATCCAAATCATATTTGGATTAGAAGTCCCTTTAAGTGATAAGGGATAACCCTTATCTTATCTACAGATTAGATCAGCCATCTCCTAATCTAATTAGGAGGCTTCCAGATCTAAATCTCATTTAGATCTTGGACTCTCTAAGTGGATAGGGTCTAGGCCCAATCCTATCAGCTGATTCATCTCAGAATTCACCCCTTTTAATTGACTGATCAAATCATCCCAGTTCGAAATTGACTTAAGGCCCATTTAAGGTTATGTACTCACTTAGCCTTCCAAACTGCTGCCTAGTTGGGCTTCCTTGTATGGCGTGGGACCCAAACATTGATCTACACATCAGCCACATGGGTTCAGCCCAGCCTTTGTTACAAGGCCTGGCCGAATACACTGTTATGGACAATGCACCCCTTGAAACCCATCTTGTGGGCTCTATGGGCCCAACACTTACCCTAAGTGGTCCCTGGACTAAGCCACCTTGTAACACCCAGGGACTGTGGGCAGATGCAAGATTAGCCCATCAGGTATTATCCTCAATGGTCTTACACTTAACCTCTCAGCCCATAATGATCAAACACTGCCCGACAAGGGAGGACCTCTCCCTCGACTGCAAGGAACAGTGTTGCACTCTCCGCTTACATGGATCCTGGGAATTAAAACCTTTTACAAATCATTTCGAAACCATAACATATATATCTTTATATAAATATATTTTGCAAAACAAAATCTCAACAATTGAAATTGGCTGCCGGCAGTCTTGGTTTCCATTAGAGAGAGTGCATCCCCGATTATTACCTTTGTCCGACAAAGGGGCTGATCCTATCACTATGATCACCCACTTAGATGAATTCTCGGACTGTTCCAACATACCCAGGTTTTGACCCCCGCTAAGGATCTCACTGATTGGTACATCAAAGACAACCCAATCCAACACCTAGTGTAGTATCATAATCGAGTCTAGGGGTCAGGTGTAAATTTCAAGTTTTGCCCATCTATCTCCAAGGTCCAGGGCAATACTGGAAATCTGGTCCGGTTCCGAGGTTCTATTAATCCTACACTGCATGTGCTTTGGGTCTCACCCTGGTAGCTGAGACAAGCCACCCCAACAGTTGGCCGCACATCAGTGTCAGCCTTGGCAGGATGAATCTCCCCAGACTTACCCAATGGCTGTGAACATTCTAAACTAACACAAGTCTCATTAAGTGTCAAGTTTAAGGGTATTACACAGAAACACACCACAGGAACATGAATCAAATGTGTACTTTATTCATTTACAATAAATTCATAATGTACATAATTCTGATTGAAGCTAAGGGCATACAACTGTCTAACATTTTCTTGAAACCGTGAATCGGACCAAAATTCCAGTATTGCCCTGGACCTTGGAGATAGTTGGGCAAAACTGGAATGTTACACCTGACCCTTAGATTCGATTATGATATTGCACTAGGTGTTGGATTGGGTTGTCTTTGATATGCCAATCAGCGAGATCCTTAGAGGGGGTCAAAACTTGGGCATGTTGGGACAGTCCGAGAATTCATCTGAGTGGGAGTGACAGGATCAACCCCTTTGTAACAAGTCGAGTTTTGAACCGCTCAACCAACGGCCTGCTTCCCAGGTGGTAAGGAAGTGAGATCCCAAGTATTATTGGACTGAAGAGCATGAAATTCTTCATCCATCGCCTTCTTCTAGTTAGGAGATGAGAGGGCTTCCTGTAGAAAACACAGCAGAGAAACAGAGAATAGAAAGTAAATGAAATGTTGATTAGGAGACAAGTGAGCAAAGGAGACATACCAAGAAAGGGGGTGATCTGTGCAAGTACCTTTACAAAGGGCAATAGGAAAATCAAGATCTGAGGATGGTGGATCTGTCATTGGCAAAGACTCTGGTGGAATGTCAGAAACTGGAGTTGGATCAACTACTGGCAACAATTCTGGTTATCTATCACGTCTAGAGTACACTCTGTGAATAGGCTCCTCCATAGTAGGCAAGGGAATAAAGACTGTCAGAATAATGAACTAGACATCTTCCTTTTCTCCAAAAACCACCACCAACTGGGCTGAATACTTTTCTTCAATCACTCATTCAATTCGGATCTCCATACACACTGTGTATGGGAAAAAAAGAAAAAAAAGGAGAAAGGAAGGAAAAGGGACCTACTCTGATACCGAGAAGAAAAACAGTCCCAAAAGAATGAGAGGACTGCTTAAAGAATTGTGAAATAAAAGAGAGAAAACAGCAAGAAGAAGAAGAAGAAGAAGAAGAAGAAGAAGAAGAAGTCAGCTATGAGAAGGGTTTAGAGAGATGAGTTGTTTGTACAGCTCTCTCCTTTCCCTAATCTATTTCATTAACTTAATCACTAACTTTTAGTAATTTACAAGTTAGCCCTTAGTTGGGTGGCAGCTAATTACATAAACATAAACTAATGTTAACAGGCCCATTAACAGAATTAGATATAAACATAAAAAAACTAAACATAACAGAAAACATAAACATAAGCTGTGGGTTATGGGCCATTCGGCCCATCTTCTCTACAGATAACACCTTAGCAATCAATTTATAAATACTTGTTACAAGACTTATTGGCCTAATGTCTTTCAGGTGGCAAGCATCAATCTTCTTTGGGACCAAGACAATGAAAGTTGAGTTCATTCTCGAACTGATAATACCTCTTTTGTGAAATTCCTGACACTTTGACCAAGTGTGTCTTGATTTATGTCCCAACGCACTGTTAGGACCTGGAGCCTTAGACATGTTTATTGAAAACACTGCTTCCTTAATTTCCTTCCCAAATCCCTTTTTCAGGAAACCCACTTGATTAGCTTCCAACACTCGCGAAGATGGCATCTAAGAGGGTAACCCCAGTAGAAAGCAACCTGCCACCAATCCTTGAGGACCTGATGGAAAATTTGCCTGAGGGTACCAAGCAACGCTTTGAATACAAGGATGGTGGTGGTGTTGAGATCTTGGCTGACAAAGTCTCACCTCGGTGATCGTATTGTTGCCATGGAAGGAAAACTGGGTGATATTGTTCCCGGCCTCTAGAAGGTTGACTGCATTGATAGGATCTGACAACAATAAGAAGAGTTGAAGGAGATGATCTGACAACTTCAGTAGTAGAAAGTAGTGCCTATATCAGTAACAATAATGGCAACCTTAATGGTGACACAATCAACAACGACAGGCACCGACTCGACTGGTAGGGCAGAGTACGAGAGCCAACCACCTGCGTTTCTTAACAAGGAGTTGCAAGAGTAGGTGTAGGCACTAATAGAGACCAACCATTGTAAACCGCGATCGTCCATCTATTAGAAGCCTTACTCAATAAGGATAGTCCAGAAGCCTTAGCTGGTAGGTTATCACCCCCCAACAATGGAACTTATGTGATGGCTGATCCGGGAACCCATAGGAGCATGTTAGCAAGTTTGAGGACCTCCTTGGCCCGTTCACCCTAAGTGTTGACTTGAAGGTGTAAGAGTTCTCCAAATCATTGATTGGATTAGTATACACATGGTTCATCAACTTGGCACTAGGAAGCATCAACACATGGGAGGAACTAGTTGAGAAGTTCGTTGGGATGTGGTTTACAATGGAAAGGAGGTTAATTATGGTGTATCTGAGGAATATTGAGCAGGGGTTTGAGGAAGACTTAGTGGAATACATGGTGCTACCGTGATATTGGGTGATGCTTGAAAACTTGGGGCTCCAAAGCTTTTCCTTACTCTGGGAATGCGCTCAGCGAATGACGAATATAGTTAGGCACCCAAATCCTAGTAAAAGAAGATGGGGAGGCCAAGGGAAACTGCAACTCCAAGGACATGAGTCTTATGTCGTGGACTGAAGGATGCAACATAATTGCAGATCAAGACCATCTTATACCAAAGTACCAGTTCAAGGAAGGAGAGATGACCAGCCGCCAACAACACCACCACCACCCTTTGAATGTAGCAAGGCAGAAGCATTGTTGATAGTGAAAAAGCTAGTAGAAGACGGAGTAATTGAGCTACCACCATCACTGCCTAATGCCCCAATCTAGATGAAGACATAAAGGGAGAGTGATGGTGCGAGTTTCATCAGAACACATGGCGTCATGGAGTGCTTCACACTGAGATGTATCTTCGAAGTAAAGGTGAAGCTTATTGATTACCTGATGTGCTAACCTTGTAATTTCAATAGAATGAGGAATTGCAACAGTTTCTGTAGAAACAAGGGTCAAATGAATCAACATAATGAAGCATGATACGAGCCTTGGTAGAAATTTTCTGAGTCCTAGCAGATATTGTCACCAAAGAAGAGGAACAATAGAGTTCAACGAGGATGATATGTTGGAGATGACCTCGACCATAATAGATCCCTGTACATCGTAGCAAGAATAAGGGGTTTTGAAATGTGGTGATTGCTTATAAACCCAGGAAGTGCGATGAACCTGATATCAAAATATACTTCGAAGTTGATGGGCATTGCAAAACACTTGGTAATTAGTTTGCCAATGGAGGTAACTGATTTCAATTGGTGCATGTCAACAACCAAGGGTTCAGTGGTACTCACAACCAATTTTAGACCCTTCTCTGAAGAACAAGAATACAATGTTGTGATTGGAAAGACTGCCTTGGACATCCTACTTGGTAGGCCTTTCATAAATAGCTTGTGATTGGTCCCCTCCACCTATCATCAGTGTATCAAGGGCAAACACAACGATAGGGTGATAAGAATTGCAACAATGAGTGTGCCATTCAAGAGATTAGAAGCTCACCTCCACGATGCCATATATTATGCAAACATCGTAGAATATGTATTTTCATCCAAACCGCAAGGTTAAATGGAATAAAACTCCAAATCAGTGAAGTTGAGCGATCAACACCCATCCCAATAACATGCAAAAAGAGGAAAAGGTAGAGATGTGTCAAAGTGATCGACTCATTTGGGAACCCATACTTGACATTGGTTGAAGAAGATGTACCTATTGAAGTGTCACAAAAGAAGGTTAGGCACGATGAAGAGTTAGAAGCATGCATATCATACACTCCTATGGAGAAATGTATGCCATCTGAATTTGCAATAATGATAGTATCTGGAATTGGAGCAAAGATATTAGTATCACAAATTAAGTAGCCAAGGAGATTATCAATTCAAAGGAATTGATAGAACACACAAGTGATACAAAACCACCAAATGAGTCTTATATCTCTTGATTGAACCATCAACCTTGTATTTAACAGTGTATGCCCACTTGCACTCAACATGAATCTTGTCCTTGGAAAGAGAAACAATCTCCTAAATATGAGCCTTATATCCTGGTTCATAGCCTCATTCATGGAGGTAACTGCAGTGCTCTACAACACTATGAAGAATGGGAACAAAAGAAATAGTAGAAATATAGGCACAATATGAGGGTAAGAGAGCATCATCATAGGAAACATAATTAGTAATGGGGTAATTGGTGGTGCATTTTTGCTTTCCTTTACAAATGGAAATAGGAAGATCAAGATCGGGATTTAAGACATCAGGTTCAATAGCAAATTTGTTGGGTTCAAGATGAACCGAATCTGAGAGTTCAGATTGTGGTGGACACTCAACATAAAGAGTCGCCCTTTTATTGCACCTCATAAAAAAATTGTTGCCAAGACAGTAGTGAGTGTGGGGTTAACTCATCAGAAGTTCCTTTACCTGTTCCATTGAGTGATGAGGGATGTAATGGGGAGGGGTGTCAGAGGTGCCGGGATTTGAGAGTCTATTACAGGTGGTGGAGGCAAGTTGATTTCGGTCATGTTGTGAGGATTACTTAATTGTTATTTTATAGTTGCTGTTAGTGGGTTGTCCTCTTAAGATGCTATCAGTTAGTTATTTTCTTTCTTTCTTATTAGTTTGTTTCTAGGGAGTGCCGCCAGGGGCATACTTGTAATTTCTATTATTTTTATATTAAGTTAATATAAATAATGAACTGGCGGCAGCCAAAATAAGGTTTTTCTTTTTCTCTCAATCATATCTTCCTCTTCTTTTCTTTCTCTCTCTCCATGAATGATTACATGGTATCATAGCAAGGTTCTGGGCTATAAAAGAATTTCGGTCTTTCCTATTTGAACCTGCTTTGTCCTCTTTTCCTTCTTTGATTTCTTGGACGTGGAAGATAGAGATGTTAGACAGTTGTATGCCCTTACCTTCAATCAGAATTATGTACATTATGAATTTATTGTAAATGAATAAAGTACTCATTTGATACATGTTCTTGTGGTGTGTTTCTGTATAATACCCTTAAACTGGACACTTAATGAGACTTGTGTTAGTTTAGAATGTTCACAGCCATTGGGTAAGTCTGGGGAGATTTATCCTGCCAAGGCTGACACTGATGTGCGGCCAACTGTTGGGGTGGCTTGTCTCGGCTACCAGGGTGAGACTCGAAGCACATGCAGTGTAGGATTAATAGAACCTCTGAACCGGACCGGATTTCCAGTATTGCCCTGGACCTTGGAGATAGATGGGCAAAACTGGAAAGTTACACCTGACCCCTAGACTCGATTATGATACTGCACTAGGTGTTGGATTGGGCTGTCTTTGATGTACCAATCAGTGAGATCCTTAGCGGGGGTCAAAACCTGGGTATGTTGGGACAGTCCGAGAATTCATCTGAGTGGGTGATCATAGTGACAGGATCAGCCCCTTTGTCGGACGAAGGTAATGATCGGGGATGCACTCTCTCTGATGGAAACCAAGACTGCCGGCAGCCGATTTCAATTGTTGAGATTTTGTTTTGCAAAATATATTTATATATAAAGATATATATATATATATATATATATATATATATGTTATGATTTCGAAATGATTTGCAAAAGGTTTTAATTCCCCGGATCCATGTAAGCGGAGAGTGCAACACTGTTCCTTGCAGTCGAGGGAGAGGTCCTCCCTTGTCGGGCAGTGTTTGATCATTATGGGCTGAGAGGTTAAGTGTAAGACCATTGAGGATAATACCTGATGGGCTAATCTTGCATCTGCCCACAGTCCCTGGGTGTTACAAGGTGGCTTGGCCTAGGGACCACTTAGGGTAAGTGTTGGGCCCATAGAGCCCATAAGATGGGTTTCAGGGGGTGCACTATCCATAACAGTGTATTCGGCCAGGCCTTGTAACAAAGGCTGGGCTGAACCCATGTGGCTGATGTGTAGATCAATGTTTGGGTCCCACGCCATACAAGGAAGCCCAACTGGGCAACAGTTTGGAAGGCTAAGTGAGTACATAACCTTTAATGGGCCTTAAGCCCATTTCGAACTGGGCTGATTCGATCAGTCAATTAAAAGGGGCGAATTTTAATATGGATCAGCTGATAGGATAGGGCCTAGTCCCGATCCACTTAGAGGGTCCAAGATCTAAATGAGATTTAGATCTGGAAGCCTCCTAATTAGATTAGGAGATGGCTGATCTGATCTGCAGATAAGATAAGGGTTATTCCTTATCACTTAAAGGGACTTGTAATCCAAATATGATTTGGATTAGCAACTCCTAATGGGATTAGGAGCTGATCCATTTAAGATTATGAAAGAAAGAAAGTGGCGATTCAGTTAAAGATTGATGTTCAAATTCTCTTCAGAGCTGAAAATCACAAGAAGAGAGATTTCTGCACCCTGCGTATTCCCTCTTGCCGCCTTCTTCCTACCGCCGCCATCACCTTCAGTTCGATCTCTAGTTCTTGGGAGAAATCAAGATCTGATCTTGATTCCAATCTTTTGGGAAAAGATTGGTTGGAGCTGTACTTACAAGCCGTCCAGTTGATTCTTGCGAAGGGTCAAGTTCTTTTGGAAGAACATTGCTGATTCTGCTCTATCCTGCACTGCGCCATCTTCAGTGGGAGCAGATTTTGGGATCCTTCCTTGGGCGTGAACACCTCCATTGGGAGATATTGCTTCTCTGTATCAGGTACATCCTCCCTCCTACTCCTTTTGGTTCAGATCTGGTTTGGTTCTTGATTCAAGATTGATCATTGAAAACATGTTTTTCTAAATATAAGGAATTCGATTCCCTGCAAAGATGGGAGAAATTTTTGAAATTCGCCCTTTCCATTCCGCAAGACTTGGGCATCCATGTGATGGATATCCCATCCCTTCAAGAGAAACCCTAGCAGACTACTTGCGGCTCTTCCTTTGGGTTCTTCCTTGGTCGTAATATCAAGGAAACCCTAGTCGAAGAAGGGCGATGCAGATAGAGACTCCCTTTCTTCTCTGTTCGATGCTGTGAAGTCAGTTTCTGGTTGGCACCTTCGTACAGGTGCTGGATAGGTTATGTGTTCTTGTTTTTTTGTTTTTGGCCAATGGTGTGAAGGCCTTATTCCTTGGTTCTATACATTCGTTTGGATGCTGGATTGTTAGACTGTATGGGTTGTAGTCGGACTGATAGTATACTATTCTAACGTCTGCCTTGGCTGGTGTTGGACTGATTACCGGGCTGGTTTAATGACTGAACCATCACAAAGTTGATTTCAGCAGTTTTTTGTTTTCTTTTCCACATCCCAGAAGTAAATTTCTTGAGGGTTGGTATTCTGTTTGTGGCTGTTGTGTAGTTGTGTGGGATTTGGACTGATTTCAGCAGTACTCTATGGCAAACTATGATTCAACTTCATCGGGAGTTACACCGACCCGCAACACAGCTGGTATGGGAGGTGAAAACATGATGTTTCCCATGCCCATTACCCCTTTAAATGGTTTAAACTACCTAGAGTGGGCTAAAAGTGTAAACTTTATGTAACGGCAAGGGGAAAAGCTTGTTACATAAATGGAAGGGTGAAAGAACCCAAGAGTGAGACAGCTGAACATGATAGGTGGGACCAAGAAAACAGTATGGTGATGTCTTGGCTCCTTGCAGCCATGGAATCTGATGTGAAGAAGAACTTTATGTGGGCAGACACTGCTAGTGAGATCTGGGAACAGGCCAAAACTACCTATTCTGAGCAAAGGCATTACGCCAAGGTTTACCAGTTGCAAGCTGAATCGTTAACCTGTAAACAGGGAAATCGTAGTTTGTCTTACTATTATTCAGCCCTTACTTCCATATGGAAAGAATTGGATCATTATCAGGCTATAGAGTGGAAACATGATGACGATGCTAAGGCCTACAGGAAGCTGGTTTCTCAGCAGCGTGTGTTTGCCTTCTTGTTGGGACTGAACCTTGCCTATGAACCCTTGAGAGTTCAGATCCTAGGAAGCAAAGAGTTGTCGTCGGTTCACGAGGTATATGCCCTTGTTCAATCAGAAGAAAGTAGGCGGAGTGTGATGGTTACAACCGAGGGGGAGCAACAAGTTGCTTTGGTTGCAATGAGTAATAACAACATGGGGAAGAAAAGTGACGCCAAGAAAGCTGATGATAAAGACAAGTTGTTTTGTACCCACTGTCGGCGCTCACGGCATACATGTGACACATGTTGGGACATTCACAGGAAACCCAAGTGGGCAGTGAAGAAACAAGAATAGGGTAAAGGGCAAGGTCAGAAGAAGATGAACACATCACATAATGTAGCACATGTGGCAACCCAAGATACTCAGGTTGTCGGTACTACCCAGGACCACCTTAATAATTCTGACCCCAAGGAAGATATAATGAATTCCTTCAGAGACCACTTGGAGTCTTATGATAGGGCTTTGCGACACATGGATAGCTCAGTCACTGGTACTCCTACTTCATTTGCATCTACATCAGGTAATACGACTTCTGCATTCCATGTCACTTCCACTGGTTCCCCTTGGATCATTGACTCAGGGGCCTCTAACCACATGACCGGTAAGCCGAACTTGTTTCAGACTTATAGCCTTTTGTCAGGAAAGGATAAAGTGAGGCTTGCAGATGGCTCATTCTCCTCCATTGCAGGCCAATGATCAATATCTCTTCCCCATGGCCTTAACCTGAATTGTGTATTGCATGTCCCTCAACTCCCTATAAATTTGCTTTCAATTAGTAATATCACAAGTTATTTAAACTATAGTGTAACCTTTTTTCTTGGCTCATGTGTTTTTCAGGACCTAACTTCTGGGAGGATGATTGGTAGAGCGAGCCTAGTGGATGGTCTCTACATTCTTGACAACAGAGCTGGTCTCTCGGTGTCATCCTCAGAGGGCGGATATAAGTACTTTATATTGTGTATTCTGATGTATGGGGGCCTCTACCGTAATCTCTGAGGGCGGATATAAGTACTTTTCAGGTGTCATCCTCACAGAGCTGGTCAACAGAGCAGTTCCTTTTCATGTTGTGTATTCTGATGTATGGGGGCCTCTACCGTAATCTCTGAGGGCGGATATAAGTACTTTATCACATTGATTGATGACTACTCTCGCTATACATGGGTATTCCCTATGCGTAGTAGAGACGAAGTTCCAAAGATTGTGAAATACTTCCAGAGGATGGTATTTATGCAATTCCATGTTGAAATACAGATCTTCCAACCCGACAATGCAAAAGAATACTTCCATGGTGAGCTCAATGAGTTCTTTGCCTTCCACAGATCTATTCATAGGAGCTCATGCGCCAGAACACCATAACAAAATGGTGTTGCAGAAAGAAAAAATAGACACCTTGAGGTAGCTCGCAGGATGATGTTACACATGAATGTTCCAAAAAGGTTTTGGATGGATGCTATACTTGCAACTGCTTATGTCATTAATCGCATGCCCTCCAAAGTGCTGAACTACATGGCCCCTCATCAGTTGTTGTTCCCTCAGTCCCCTTTATTTTCTACTCCCATGAGAGTTTTGGGTTATCGTGCCTTTGTCCATGATTTGTCTCCTCGAAGTAAGTTAGACCCTCGGTCCATTCCTTGTATCTTTTTGGGGTATCCCTCCTCTCAAAAAGGCTATCGGTGCTTTGATCCCGTCAGTCATAAGTTTTTTGTGTCTATGAATGTATCATTCTTTGAGTCTGAGCCATTCTTCCCTGCTTCTCCTCAGGGGGAGAGTAGTAGTGTGGAAGAGGAGAAGCAGGTTCTGGTCCGAATGGACAGATGCCATGAAGGAGGAGATTAATGCTCTTCATAAAAATCAAACTTGGGAATTGGTGGATTTTCTAAAGGGGAAAGACCCCATGGGGTGTAAGTGGGTGTTTACAGTTAAACACAAGGCAGACGGAACAGTTGAAAGGTACAAAGCAAGATTAGTAGCCAAAGGGTACACCCAAGTGTACGGGGTTGACTATGATGAGACATTTTGTTCCAGTAGCTAAGATGAACTCAATTAGGGTTCTCCTGTCATTGGCTGCTAATTTTGACTGGAAATTGCATCAACTAGACATAAAGAATGCTTTTTTGAATGGTGACTTAGAGAAGGAAGTATACATGGTTCAACCCCCTGGATTTTGTGCCAAGGGAAGTGAAAATAAGGTGTGCAAGCTGAGAAAGTCTCTTTATGGTTTAAAACAATCTCCCAGAGCTTGGTTTAGTAAGTTTCACATGGTAGTTCAGCAAGTGGGCTTCAAACAATGTTAGTCTGATCATACACTCTTTGTGAAGATATGTCAGGAACTGGTTGCTGTATTGATAGTGTATGTGGATGATATCATCATTACAGGAAGTTGGAGTTCAGAAATACAAAAATTGAAACAATTCCTTGCATCTAAATTTGAAGTGAAAGATTTAGGTCCCCTGAATCCTTGGAATTGAAGTCGCCCGCTCAGAAAATGGTATCTTCATTTCTCAAAGGAAATACATCCTTGATCTATTACAGGACACAAGCAAATTAGGTGCAAGGCCAGCAGATACTCCCATGGATGTTGACCACAAGTTGGGTGACTGTGATGGTGAACCTCTGAAAGATGTGAAACAGTTCCAAAGGTTAGTGGGAAAGCTGATTTATTTGTCTATGACCCGTCCAGACATTGCCTATTCAGTTGGGGTTCTAAGCCAATTCATGCACTCTCCTAAGAAACCACACATGGAGGCAACAGAGAGAGTTCTTAGATACTTGAAAAAGTATCCCGGAACAGGTCTACTATTCAGTAAACATAATCACCTAAAGGTGGAAGTCTTTACAGATGCTGATTGGGCAGGTGCTGTGGATGACAGAAAGTCCACGAGTGGGTATTGCACATTTGTGGGAGGAAACCTAGTGACCTGGAAAAGCAAGAAACAAAGTGTGGTAGCAAGGTCAAGTGCTGAAGCTGAATCTAGAGCTATGGCACATGGGGTGACTGAAGTCCTTTGGCTAAAAAATCTTCTAGGGGAGCTTGGAGTTGTTGTTCATAATCCTATGTCTCTTTACTGTGACAACAAGGCAGCCATAAACATTGCCAGCAACACTGTCCTACATGAGAGGACCAAGCACATTGAGGTGGACAAACACTTCATAAGGGAAAAATTGGAAAAAAGGGAAATCTGCATCCCTTATGTCAACTCCAAGGAACAACTCGCTGATGTCCTCACAAAAGGGCTTCCATACTCACGGTACAATGAGTTATGTGACAAGCTGGGCATGATAGACATATTCAGACCAACTTGAAGGGGAGTATTGTGAGGATTATTTAATTATTATTTTATAGTTGCTGTTAGTGGGTTGTCCTCTTAAGATGTTGTTAGTTAGTTATTTTCTTTCTTTCTTATTAGTTTGTTTCTAGGGAGTGCCACCAGGGGCATACTTGTAATTTCCATTCTTTTTATATTAAGTTAATATAAATAATGAACTGGCGGTAGCCAGAATAAGGTTTTTCTTTTTCTCTCAATCATATCTTCCTCTTTTTCTCTTTCTCTCTCTCGTCTCTCTCTCTCCATGAATGATTACAGGTCATCAGTAGTCTAGGCGAGCCCTAGTTCCTTCTGCAGATCCAGATTTAGGTACTACAGTTCCTTTATTAGATCCAGGTTCCACTGAGATACCTTACACTGTTGAGCCCTTACCTCCTTTGGATGACCTTGACCTCCCCATTGCGGTCCGTAAAGGCAAACGGCGTTGCACCACATCCATAGCCCACTGCATTTCCCAGTTCTTGTCCTATGATCACCTGTCCCCCTCTTAAATGACCTTCCCTCTCTCTTTTCTGAAACTCTCTTCGTGTACCTCTTCTCTTCCTCTCTTCTCTTATTCTCCTCTTCAATTTTGCATCATTTTTCTTTTTAATTCAAGACTGATTGTAAGTCTAGATCGACTACTTCGTATCAAAGCCGACCTAGGAGCTCTTATGCTAGTTCGATTAGGCCGACTGCATGAGAACCTCCTAGGTTTGGAAGTTTATCAACAAGGAAGGAGGATCGGCTGATTCTTGGAGGTTACTGGTAGTGTGCGGCTGCTACTAAAGAGATTGTAGAAGTTTGGGAGAGTTCCAGTAGTCAGGAAGAATCAGAAGAAGCTTCGGATCCTCAAGATTAGGGTTTTGCATCAACCAGAAGGTGGCGGCCAGAGATTTTATCATAAAGTAAGCTTTTTCCTTGTGATTGACTTTAGAAAAGTTCATCTTGGTTTAGTCTGAGAGGTTCGGCTGGAAAATCTTTGTGTTTTCTTTAGGGTTTTGAGAGAAAACCCTAAAATTCAGAACTGTTATTTGTTTCAATCAGAATTTGAACTGGTTTCACTCAGAATTCTGTTTTTTGTGTTCTTCGGAAGACCTAGGCTGGCTGTTATCAGTTGTTTGGGTGTTGTTTCTCTTATTACAGTAATTAAAAAGGTTTTTTTTTATTTATTCTTGATCAAGAATGGAGTTCAAGAGTCAAGGGGAAGGTGTTTTTGGGACTAGCAATTCTGGTAACATGTCTGAGAATACCTTTCAGATTACAACCATTAAGTTTGATGGATCAAACTACCTAGGCTCAATTGGCCATGATGGCCACTGGGGGTAGGGGAAAATTGAGCTACTTGTTAGGAGATGTGAAAGAACCAACTAAGGAGCACCAAACCTATACCAAATGGGTTCAGGAGAACTATTTGGTTATGACATGGCTGTGCAACTCTATGCAGCCACATATCAGTCGGAACTATTTGTGGGCAAAAACAACTAAGGAAATATGGGATGTCATGAAAGAGACCTACTCCCAACCCCTTAGTGTTGCTAGGGCTTATGAACTGAAATGTGAGGTTAACAACCTTAAGCAAGGAGAGAAACCAGTCTCGGTTTACTTCTCTACACTGAAATCTTTGTGGCATGAAATTGACCACTTAGAAACACTTGAGTGGGAAAGCCAGAAGGATGCACAGACTCATAGAAAGCAGGTTGAGACTAATAGGGTTTTTGAGTTCCTAGCTGGTCTGAATCCTGATTATGATATTGTGAGACAACAACCAACGACAAGAGACAGTGTAACCCTATCACAAACCTACTCTTTAGTAGATAGTGAAGAGACTAGGAGAAAGGTTATGATGCAGCATCAGCCCTTCCCACCAGCCTTGGCAATAGTTAAACCTAAGTCCGGTGGTGATACGGAGAGGGGTATAAATAAGGAAGACAAGCGGGATCTAGTATGTGAACATTGCAAGAAACCCAAACATACTAAAGACACCTCTTGGAAGCTGCACCCTCATTTAGTCCCGGCAAAACTCAGGAGCAAAAGGAAGTTGGCAATTCAGCTCAATCATTGGGCACAAAAGGCACACCTCTAGACACCCTAGCTCCGGGCTGCCCTGACTCAATTGGAAAAGGAAGTTGGCAATTCAGCTCAATCATCTTAGCCGCCATCAGCTCCCACATCAGCTTTTGCTCATTCAGGTACTCGGGCCTCAGCTTATCATGCTTCAGCTCCAGGTAACACTGGAGCTCATTCAAGTGTCCATTGCTGATGGTTCCCTTGTTCCCATTTCTGGCAAGGGAGACATCAAGTTGTCTAATGCCATCTCCTTATCTTCAATTCTGCATGTTCCTAAGCTTAATACTAACTTGCTTTCAGTCAGTAGCATTACAAAACATCAGAATTGTTCAGTAACCTTTTTCCCTGGCTGGTGTGTTTTTCAGGACTTGGAGACAAGGAAGGTGATTGGGACTGGCCGTGAGACGAATGGGATCTATCTACTTGGAGAGAGTTCACATTGGGAAGATAGTGAAGATAGGAAGTCTTGTTTCTCAATCCGTTAGTCAGGTTATGCTTTGGAATAATCGGTTGGGTCATTTGTCTTTTCGGTCTTTGAAGAGTCTGTTTCTTGATTTATTTATGTCTGTTCAGATGTCCAGTTTGAGATGTGAGAGTCGTGAGCTTGTAAAGCATTGTAGAACATCTTATTCATTGAGTAATAAAAGAAGTAATAATCCTTTTGATATTGTGCATACTGATGTTTGGGGTCCTTATCACATCACTGCTATGGGGGGGTACAAATATTTCTTGTTATTTGTTGATGACTGTAGAGAAGATGGACCGAATGGCCCATAGGTTGTAGGTTGTTTATTCTTTCTTGTTATTTATGTTTCTTTTCTGTAATGGGCCTTATTCTGGGCCCATCCTGTCAATACTAAGTTCTTTGTAAATTCTTGCCCAACTAAGGGCCTCCTTGTAATTATTCAAATATATCTAATAAAACAGTGTTAGGGGGCTGAGAGAGCAAGTGTTCGAAATCCTCTTCTCAGACCCTCATTGCCGAACCCTCAACTCTCTTCTCTTCAGTTTTCTTCATGGTATCAGAGCATACCTGAACTTCAGTATCCTAGGGCTGGAAGCTTGACTCGTGTTGCCTGATTCTTGGAGGTCATTGGAAGTGCCCAAGACTTGAATCTCTTGGAGAAGTGGTTCGGTGGCCAGGAAGAATCAGAGAAAAGAAAAAGGGGAAGAGGAACAGTTCGGTTCTGTTGAAGCTCAAAACTGTAAGTTGTACTTAGATTTTTGGGTTTAGTTTTCTTCTGGTTCGAAACTGTAAGTTGTACTCAGATTTCTGGGTTCAGTTTTCTTTCGGTTGTTCTGTATTGCTTTCGACTGTGTTTGGACTGTTGAACTATTCGAAAGCTTTGGTTGTTCTGTACTACCTTCGGCTGCCATTGAATCTGGTTTAACCCAGAAATTTCTGGGCTGTTTTTCACTCCTTATTGGACTGTCAAACAGCTGAAACATCCCTGTAACAAGGCTGTGGATTGTTGCTTATATCTGGCTGTTTTTTGGGGGGCTGTACGAACTGTTCTTGAGGCCTTTTTTCTCCTCTTGACAGTGGGGTTGTCTCTATTGCCCACACTGTGTTTGTAAAAAGGGTACTTCGGCTGAGTGCCAAGTGGTATTTACTTTGAAGTCCAGATTTGAAAAGGGTACTTCGGCTGAGTATCTAGAAGTTTCTGTTTTACTTCTTGAAGGCTGAACTCAGTGTACTGCCTTCTTGTGGTCGGCTGAACTCTGTTCTTGCTTGTCCTTATTCAGTATACTTGTAGAAGTCATCTGAAATCATATTTGGAGTGTTTACATGATGTACTCCTCAGAGTTTGAAAACAAAAGTGGTGCTGAATATGGACTGGTTCAGGGGACTCCAAGTGACTCCTTATTGACTGTGATCACAGTTAAACTAGATGTAACTAATTATCTGGCATGGTCACAATCAGTAAAGATTCATGTATGTAGTAGAGGAAAGTGGGAGTTCATTTTCGGGAGTAAGAAGGCTCCCCCAGAAGATGATCCATCCTACGAGAAGTGGATGCAAGAAAATTACACTGTCATTGGGTGGCTTGTGAACTCAATGCTGCCACAAATCAGTCAACACTACCTATGGATGAATTCAGCAAAGGAAATTTGGGACAGTGTTGCAGAAACCTATTCCCAAAAACTCAATGTGGCACGGGCATATAAATTGAGAAGTGATGTAAAGAATTTAAGGCAAGGAGAGAAACCTCTTGCTGTATATTTCTCAACCCTTAAGTCTCTATGGCAAGAGATTGACCTAATAGAAGCTGTAACTTGGGACACCACCAATGATGCAAAGACCTACAGAAAATTGGTTGAAAGGAACAGGGTTTTTGAGTTCTTAACTGGACTAAACCCAGAATATGATATCACAAAACAGAATATTCTTTCCAAGGAGTGTGTCTCTTTGTCACAAGCTTATGCATTGGTGAGTAGTGAAGAGAGCAGAAGGGCTGTTCAGGTTCAAGGGGCTGATATTAATGATCACTTTGCCAATATGGGGATTAAACCTAAAGGTAATGCTAGAACTTCTAGTGGCATAGGAAAGAAAGAAGTTATATGTGAGTACTGCAAGAAGCCAAAGCACACCAAAGACAAGTGCTGGAAGTTACATCCTAATCTTGTTCCCATTTGGTTTCAGAAAAAACATGATAGTAAAAGATCAGGAAGTGCAAATGTAGCTACCGGGTCAGATAGTGAAGAGATGTCTGCTTCTGCACAGTTGGCAGCCATAAGAGCAGAATATGAAAAGTTTGGGAAGATGATCAGTCAGCTGAGTGATGTGACCTCTCCTTCCAACCCTTCAGGAAATTCTACTACTTCAGCATTTGCTCATTCAGGTATAAGGGCTTCTACCAATCATGCTACCTTTTCAGGTAATCTCAAGATCCCTTGGATGATTGACTCAAGTGCTTCTGACCATATGACCAATCTGTCTACCTTGTTTATTTCATATGACTTACTTCTTGGACGTGATAAAATCACTTTAGTTGATGGTTCACTTGCCCCTATCTCTGGTAAGGGAACCATCAATGCTACGAATTCCTTGTACCTTCCTTCTGCCCTTCATGTACCTAAACTAAATACAAATCTGTTGTCTGTGAGTAGTTTAACCAAGTCACTAAACTGTTGTGTAACTTTTTTTCCTTCCTACTGTGTTTTTCAGGATCTGGAGTCTCAGAAGGTGATTGGGAGTGGCCATGAGGCGAACGGAATATACCTGCTTGATACTCCGGGACAATGCACTGATCATCTTGGGAATGTTGCTCTTGGATCTGTCTCTTCAGAGTCTGTTAGTCGGATTATGTTGTGTCATTATCGTTTTGGTCATCTGTCTTTTTCTGCTTTGAGTCATCTATTCCCTGAACTGTTTAAGGGAATTAGTCTGTCCAATCTACATTGTGAGTCTTGTGAATTGTCAAAGCATTGTAGAAGCAATTATCCTTTGAGCAATAAAAGATCTTCTGTTCCTTTTAATATTGTGCATTTTGATGTATGGGGACCTTACCACTTACCCTCCATGGGTGACTACAAATATTTTATCCTGTTTATTGATGACTTTTCATGGTTCACTTGGATATTCCTGATGAAATCCCGTGATGAAGTTCCAAGACTTGTAAAACAATTCCATGAATTTGTTCTAACCCAATTTGATATCAGGATTAAGATCTTCAGATCGGACAATGCAAAAGAATACTTTGAGAAAAACCTATCCTGCTATCTTTCTGACATGGGGGTTATTCATCAAAGCTCATGTGCTAGGACCCTAGAACAGAATGGGGTTGCTGAGAGGAAAAACAGGCATATTGTTGAGGTTGCAAGAAGTATCTTATTTGCCTCACATGTCCCTACCAGGTTTTGGGGTGATGTTGTACTTACTGCTACCTACCTTATAAACCGCATGCCATCTAGTGTTTTGGGGTTTAAGTCTCCCTTCACTCTTCTTCATCCGGACAAGGATCTTTTTCCTGTTCCTATTCGTGTCTTTGGCTGCACCTGTTATGTACATGTTCCAAGTGTCCAAAGGCATAAATTTGAACCCAAAGCTCAAAAGTGTATCTTCCTTGGTTATTCCCCCACACAGAAGGGTTATTGTTGTTTTGATCCAAAGTCTGGCAATTGGTATGTCTCAATGGATGTCACCTTTGATGAGCTTTCCCCCTTTTATGGTTCCTCTCCAGAAGGACATTGTCCACAGGGGGAGAATTTGACACAGGTGTTTGCTCTTCCTCTTCCTGTCCCTGTTGAGTCTCTTGATGTGTCTGCCTCTCCTTCAAATGAATCAAGGGTGGATCAGTCACTCCATTCTCCTTGTCCTAGTACTCTACCTCCTCGTCCTATCCTCAACCCCAAGGTGTATCACAGGCAAAGATCCAGAAATGTGCAGGTTGCTTCTCCTACAACACATGAGCCTCATACATTTCCAGTCACAGAAGAGACAACAGGTACTGTTTCAGCACCTTTGGATTCATCATTTCCTGACCTTGATATTCCCATTGCTGTTAGAAAAGGAAAACGGAAGTGCACTGCACACTGCATTTCCAAGCACCTTTCTTACAGTTTGCTTTCACCTTCATACTTTGCCTATCTCTCTTCTGTTGCTTCTCATCCTATTCCCAGGTCTGTGTCAGAAGCTCTTAAGATTCCAGAATGGAGGGATGCTATGAGATCTGAAATCGATGCCCTACACAAGAATGACACATGGGAAGTGGTGGATTTGCCTGAAGGGAAGGATCCTGTTGGTTGCAAGTGGGTCTTTACTATCAAATACAGAGTTGATGGCACCATTGAAAGGTACAAGGCTAGGCTGGTTGCAAAAGGCTATACACAGATATATGGGATTGATTATTTATAGTCTTTTGCACCTGTTGCCAAGATGACATCTGTGAGGGTTCTTCTATCTTTAGCTGCTCACTTTGACTGGCCCCTCTATCAATTGGATGTGAAGAATGCATTTCTAAATGGTGAATTACATGAGGAGGTTTACATGTCTCTTCCTCCAGGGATGTATGGAACTGATATGAAAGGGAAGGTATGCAGGCTGAAGAAATCTCTTTATGGACTAAAACAGTCCCCTAGAGCATGGTTTGAGAGATTTAGAACAGCCCTTGTTAACTTTGGTTATGTGCAGACACAGTCCGATCATACTCTTTTTGGGAAGAGGAGTGGACCTCTGGCAGTATACCTCATTGTGTATGTAGATGATATTGTAGTGACTGGTAATGATGCCTCAGGAATTCATGATCTAAAATTTTTTCTCCATACAGAGTTTGAGATTAAAGATTTGGGGGAATTGAGATACTTTCTTGGTATAGAAGTGGCTCGATCCAAGGATGGGATTCTTATCTCCCAAAGGAAGTATGTTCTTGACTTGATCTCTGAAACTGGAAAGATGGGTGCTAGACCAGTTGCTACTCCTATTGATATGAGTCATAAACTCTCAGCCTCAGAAGGGTCATTGTTAGAAGACAAAGGAATCTTTCAGAGACTTCTTGGGAAACTTTTGTGCCTATGCATGACTCGGCCAGATATTGCATATGCAGTCAGTTGCATTAGCCAATTCATGCATGCTCCCCGAGACACTCATATGGCAGCTGCAGAGAGAATCCTATGTTATTTGAAGGGCTCCCCAGGAAAGGGTATTCTGTTTGCCAAGCATGGTCATATGAAACTTGAAGCCTACACCGATGTTGACTGGGCCGGGAACATTGATAACAAAAGATCTACCTCTGGGTATTGCAGCTTGGTAGCTGGTAATGTTGTTTCTTGGAGAAGCAAGAAACAATCAGTTGTTGCTCGGTCTTCTGCTGAAGCAGAATACAGGGCCATGGCACATGGGGTTTCTGAATTATTATGGCTAAAATCTTTGATGGAAGAACTTGGAGTTGAATATGACAAGCCAATGATGTTGTACTGTGATAATCAGGCTGCCATCAACATTGCTCACAACCCAGTGCAACATGATAGAACCAAGCATATTGAAGTTGATCGACACTTCATTAGGGAAAGGGTCTCTTCGGGTGAAGTGTGTCCTCCTTTCATCACATCTGAAGGACAGTTGGCAGATTTTCTCACCAAAGGCATTCCCAAGGCAAAACTTCAGCATGATACCAGCAAGCTTGGCATGATTGACATCTATGCTCAACTTGAGGGGGAGTGTAGAGAAGATGGGTCGAATGGCCCATAGGTTGTAGGTTGTTTATTCTTTCTTGTTATTTATGTTTCTTTTTTGTAATGGGCCTTATTCTGGGCCCATCCTGTCAATACTAAGTTCTTTGTAAATTCTTGCCCAACTAAGGGCCTCCTTGTAATTATTCAAATATATCTAATAAAACAGTGTTAGGGGGTTGAGAGAGCAAGTGCTCGAAATCCTCTTCTCAGACCCTCATTGCCGAACCCTCAACTCTCTTCTCTTCAGTTTTCTTCAATGACTATACCCGTTTTTCTTGGGTTTACCTTATGCGTTCTCGAGATGAGGTTCCTGCTTTGATCTAGATCTTTCATCAAATGATTTTAACCTAATTTGGGGTCAAAATCAAAATCTTCATATCCGATAATGTGAAAGAATACTTTGCCAATCAATTAGCCTCTTATTTGCTTGACCATGGGATTATCCACCAAAGTACTTGTCCTCATACATCATAGCATAATGGTTGCTGAGAGGAAGAATAGACACATATTGGAGGTGGCCAGATGCATCATGTTTAACTCCAATGTGCCTATTCATTTATGGGAAGATGCTATTCTTACAATAGTGTATCTCATCAACCGAGTTCCTTCATGGGTTCTTGATATGAGGCCTCCATTTACCATCCTATACCCTGATAAAGACTTGTTTATTGTTCCCCTTAAAACCTTTGGTTGTACTTGCTTTGTTTAGATTCTTGGACCTCATCGTTCGAAATTTGATCCTAAGGCCTCCAAATGTATTTTTCTCGGTTATGCACAAACTCAAAAGGGATATTGTTGCTATGAACCCACTTCTGGGAGAAGATTTGTCTCTATGGATGTCACTTTCTTTGAGGATGTACCCTATTATCTTAGGGTCAGGGGGAAAGTAGTGAGTGTGGGGTTAACTCATTAGAAGTTCCTTTACCTGTTGCATTGAGTGATGAGGGATGTAATGGGGAGGGGTGTCAGAGGTGTTGGGATTTGAGAGTCTATCACAGGCGGTGAAGGCAGGTTGATTTAGGTCATCAGCAGTCCAGGCCAGCCCTAGTTCCTTCTGCGGATCCAAATACTATAGTTCCTTTATCAGATCCGGTTTCCACTGAGATACCTTCCATTGTGGAGCCCTTACCTCCTTTGGATTGTTAGACAGTTTTGTATGCCCTTAGCTTCAATCAGAATGATGTACTTTATGAGTTTATTGTAAATGAATAAAGATACATATTTGATTCATGTTCCCTCGGTATGTTTCTGTGTAATACCCTTAAACTGGACACTTAATGAGACTCGTGTTAGTTTAGAATGTTCACAGCCAGTGGGTCGGTCTGGGGAGACCTATCCTGACAAGGCTGACACTGTAGTGCCACCAAGTCGGTTGGGGTGGCCTGTCTCAGCTGCCAGGGTGAGACCCTAGGCACATACAGTGTAGGATTAATTGAATCTTTGAACTGGACCAGATTTCCAGTATTGCCCTGGACCTTGGAGATTGATGGGCAAAACTGGAAAGTTACACCCGACCCCTAGACTCGATTATGATACTGCACTAGGTGTCGGATTGGGCTATCTTTGATGTACCAATCAGTGAGATCCTTAGCGGGGGTCAAAACCTGGGTATGTTGGGACAGTCCGAGAATTCATCTAAGTGGGTGATCATAGTGATAGGATCAGCCCCTTTGTCGGACAAAGGTAATGATCAGGGATGCACTCTCACTGATGGAAACCAGGACTGCCGGTAGCCGATTTCAACCGTTGAGATTTGTTTTGCAAAATATATTTTATATAAGATATAAAAGTATATATATTATGGTTTCTAAAATGTTTGCAAGAAGGTTTTAATTCCCGGGATCCATATAAGTGGAGAGTGCAACACTGTTCCTTGCAGCCGAGGGAGAGGTCTTCTCTTGTCGGGCAGTGTATGATCATTATGGGCTGAGAGGTTAAGTGTAAGACCATTGAGGATAACACCTGATGGGCTAATCTTGCATCTGCCCACAGTCCCTGGGTGTTACAAGGTGGCTTGGCCCAGGGACCACTTAGTGTAAGTGTTGGGCCCATAGAGCCCATTTGATGGGTTTCAGGGGGTACACTATCTTCAGCAGTGCATTCGGCCAGGCCTTGTAACAAAGGCTGGGTTGAACCCATGTGGCTGATGTGTAGATCAATGCTTGGGTCCCACGCCATACAAGGAAGCCCAACTGGGCAGCAATTTGGAAGTTTTTTGAGTACATAACCTTAAATGGGCCTTAAGCCCATTTCGAACTGGGCTGATTTGATCAGTCATATAAAGGGGGCGAATTCTGAAGTGGGTCAGCTAAAAGGATTGGGCTTAGACCCTATCCACTCAGAGAGTCCAAGATCTAAATAAGATTTAGATCTGGAAGCCTCCTAATTAGATTAGGAGACAGCTGATCTGATCTGTAGATAAGATAAGGATTATCCCTTATCACTAAGGGACTTCTAACCCAAATATGATTTGGATTAGCAACTCCTAATCTGATTAGGAGCTGATCCCTTTAAGATTATAAAAGGAGAAAGGGGGCGGCAGCCTTGAAGCACACAACAACATCAATAGCATTCTTCTCTTTAAAGAAAGAGAGATTGAGAGATTTCCTGCATACTGCGAATTCTCTTTTGCCGCCACCTTCCTGCCATTGCCATTCCTTCAGTTCGATCTCCAGTTCTTGGGAGCAATCAAGATTGGATCTTGATTTCAATCTTTTGGGAAAAGATTGGTTGGAGCTGTACTCACAAGCCGTCCAGTTGATTCTTGTGAAGGGTCAAGTTCTTTTGAAGAACGTTGCTGATTCTGCTCCATCCTGCACTGCGCCATCTTCAGTGAGAGCAGTCTTTGGATCCTTCCTTGGGCGTGAACACCTCCATTGGGAGATAGTATTTCTCCGTATCAGGTATAATCCTCTCCCACTCCTTTTGGTTCAGATCTGGTTCAGTTTATGGTTCAAGATTGATCCTTGAAAATATGATTTTCTAAATAGGGAATACGATTCCCAGTTGAAGGGAGAAAAAATTTTTGAAATTCGCCCCTTATTCCGCAATCTTTGGGCGTCCATAGGTTGGATCTCTCATCCCTTCATGGATGACATTGACCTCCCCATTGCAGTCCGTAAAGGCAAACGGCATTGCACCACATCCATAGCCCATTGCATTTCCCAGTTCTTGTCCTATGATCACCTGTCCCCCTCTTACATGATCTTCCCTCTCTCTTTTTTGAAACTCTCTTCGTGTACCTTTTCTCTTCCTCTCTTCTCTTCTTCTCCTCTTTAATTTTGCATCCCTTTTCTTTTTAATTCAAGACTGATTGTAGTCTAGATCGACTAAGATCGATTCAGATGAGGAGGAGAAGGAATACTGCACTACAAGTAGAAGCAGTATATGGACTAGTAGAAACTGGAGTAGGAACATGGAAGCAAAAGGGAGTCTGATCTTCACCAACACTTTCCCTTTGAAAAGAAGAATGGGATGATTAGAACAAAGGTAAGGATTCAATGAGGATCAAAGCATCTATATCCCTTCTGAATAGGAGAATAACAAAAAAAGACACTTGATGGACTTAGGGTCAAATTTATTTCTAGGACTCATACCATGGACAAAGCAAATACAACCAGAGATCTTGAGGGTTAAATTAATTTTTGGTTCATCAAGGAAAAGGAATTGTTGAGGAGACTGAAGATTGAGTGTTTTTGATGGAAAGTCGGTTCATAAGATACACTATTGTCTCAACAACATCTCCATAGAAATGAGTGGGGACATGCATCTAGAACAATAGTCCTCGTGCCACCTCTACCACATGTATGTTCTTCCGTTTAGCAACCCCATTTTTCTAAGGGGTATGAGCATATGAGCTTTGATGAATAATTCCCTTCCCCTCAACAAACACCTGCAGATGTTTTTCAAAGTACTCCTTAGCATTGTCAAACCTTATGATTTTAACTCTTTTCTCAAATTGTTTCCACCATATTCAGAAAATTCTGAATAATTGTAGGTACCTCATCTTGACTCTTCATCAAATACAGCCATGTGTGTCGAGAATAATCATCAATGAAAAGAAGGAAATACTTATATCCATCCAACCATGCAAGGAATAATATATGGGCCCTAGACATCAGTATGTATCAAATAAAAATAAGCATTACTTCTATTACTCGCAAAGTACATGGTTCTATATTGTTTTGACAAATGACAAATTTCACACTGAACATTCAAGTTTGACATAGAATTAAATAACTTTGGAAACAAAAATTTCATGGAACCAAAACACATATGGCCAAGACAACAATGCCACAATTCTAAAAGACAAATTTTCATTAGGACAGGACTCTGTCTTGCACAACAACCCTTTCTCAGATGTGTGATCAAAAAGATAAACTCCATAATATTTTTATAAAATGGAATATATAATATCTACTATACATGCTATTCATAATATTTTTATATATAATATAATATAGAAACATAGGCACACATGCTGCACTCATAGAAATTGTTTAGCTGTTATACATAATTCATTCTACTCTGCATTTTCTTCTATGCAAACTTTTAGTATTACTTGTAGGTTTATAGTCTCATCCCACAATTCATGGAGATAATAATGGTCTTTATTTGGTTGGCGAGATAATAATAATCCTTCATGTGTAACAGGGTCTGGCAAGATGTACCAGTACTTGTCATGGTCAGCATGCTTGCATACTTCTGCTTCCTGGAGCAACTGCTGGTAAAAGAATTATGTTTGCACTTCTAAAAAATGCAAAATGTATGTTTCTCTTATGCCTTATAAATGCATGTATATCATACATCTAGAACATTGTACATGGGGTCCACCTGTACTCTACTTGTGGGATCTGCTTGAAACAATATAACATTCACAATATGTACAGTGCATTTGTAAGACATACGAGAAAACAGATTTATGTGCTTAGTATTGCTTTTGCACCTTGTGCTCAATATGGATATCCATATTTTTTTTAAAGCCCAAAGAGGCTTGTATTGGGGTAGGAGGTGCATTAGAACATTAGGGTAATATAGATGCAACAACCATATCTATAGAAGATGCCAAACCTAAACCCAATTGCCTTAAACCATCCCAACTAGACTTTAAAGCATGCAAAATAAATATAAAATATAAACTGATGACAATCTGTGATATCATTTGGTAAATCTAAAACTTAGTATGATTTCTGGGAAGAAGCCCTTAATTTTGCAAGCCCATCTTCCATTTTATTATTACTTTGGGCATGAAAAACATTAAGAACCCAACAAGTTATTCATGAATCGTGAATTTTCTTTCCATCTTGATTGGAATTTCAGTATAAAGAAAACTCAACATTTCACAACATTGCATGGATTTCAGCAACAATGGTAAAGTTGTACCTGTTAAAGTTTGACCTGCCCTAGAATTCTGTCTTGTTCGTTGACTGTAAAGTAAACAGCAAGAAGTAGGAGAGGAAAGAGGAAGAGAGAAAAGAGAGGAAAGAGAGAAAGGCTGGTTCGAATTAGAGAAAAAACCTATCCCTAGATTCGGCCAGACCTGTTATTATATTATTAACTTATTGGAAAAGACTTAAGTGCCCTTCTTTAAGTAAGAGGCACTCGAACTAACATAACAGTACACATCAACATTCTCAACAAGTACAAAGACCGAAATACCCCTTCACTAACACCACTAACACTCCCCCTCAAGCTGGTGAGTATATATCATATAATCCCAGCTTGTTACATATGTAGTCCACTCTCCCCCGACTCAAACC
This sequence comes from Nelumbo nucifera, assembly GCF_055504915.1. Taxonomy (NCBI): domain Eukaryota; kingdom Viridiplantae; phylum Streptophyta; class Magnoliopsida; order Proteales; family Nelumbonaceae; genus Nelumbo; species Nelumbo nucifera. Next base: position 72,436,082 of record NC_142651.1, read on the forward strand.
TTTTGTAAACAAGTCTGCCCACTGGTTTCCCATATTAACATATGCAGTTTCTATCACCCCATTCAGCACCTTCTCTCTCACAAAATGACAGTCAACTTCGATGTGCTTGGTTCTTTCATGAAACACCGGATTGGAAGAGATATGAACCGCTGCCTGATTGTCACAATAGAGCTTCATTGGAGTACTGATGTCATATTCTATCTCCTGTAGAAGGTTCCTTAGCCACACTAATTCACAAGCAGTATGTGCCATGGCCCTATATTCTGCTTCTGTACTGCTTCTTGCCACAACTGTTTGCTTCTTACTTTTCCACATTATCAGGTTACCCCCCAGAAAGGTGCAATAGCCTGTGGTAGATCGTCTATCAGACATAAAACCTGCCCAATCAGCATCGGTGTATCCTTCTACTACCAGTTTTCCACCACTCCTATACAGCAAACCACGACCAGGAGCTCCTTTCAGATACCTCACAATCCTTAGCACTGCATTCCAATGTGGGACCAAAGGTTTCTGCATGAACTGACTCACCACACTAACCGCAAATGAAATATCTGGCCGAGTAATGGTTAGATAGTTTAGTTTGCCTACAAGTCATCGATATCTGCCAGGGTCTTCAAATACTTCACCTATATCACTGCTCAGCCTCGTATTTGTTTCCATAGGTGTCTCAGCCGGTTTAGTACCCAACAACCCTGTTTCTTCCAGTAAATCAAGCACATATTTCCTCTGATACAAATTAATGCCATGCTTAGATCTTGCTACCTCTATGCCCGAAAAGTATTTCAACTTGCCAAGGTCCTTTGTCTGAAAGTGTTCTTGTAGGAATGGCTTCAATCTGTCAATGCCCATTTTATCATTCCCAGTCACAACGATATCATCCACATACACCACCAATATTATTTTGCCTGCCGACGAGTCAAAACTGAAGACAGAGTGATCAACTTGGCACTGTTTCATACCAAACTTCTTGACCACCTCACTGAACCTACCAAACCATGCTCGAGGGGACTGTTTAAGTCCATAAATAGCCTTCTTAAGTCTGCATACCTTACCATCCTCCCCCTGAGCAACAAACCCTGGTGGTTGCTCCATGTAGACCTCCTCGAGCAAATCACCATGCAAAAAAGCATTTTTGATATCTAGCTGATGGAGAGGCCAATCATACATAGCTGCAAGGGAGATGATGACACGAACTGACCCTATCTTAGCAACCGGGGAGAATGTCTTTGTGTAGTCAATGCCATAGGTTTGGGAGTACCCTTTGGCAACCAGCCGCGCCTTTAGGCGCTCAACACGACCATCTGGCAAGTACTTAACACTATACACCCACTTACAACCGACAGCCTGCTTCCCAGGAGGGAGAGCGGTGAGATCCCAAGTGTGGTTATGATGCAGAGCAGAGAGCTCTTCTTCCATAGCACGGCACCACTCTAGAGAGGTAAGGGCTTCCTGGACATCCTTAGGAACAACCACGGAGGATAACAAAGAGATGAACTGGCGATGGGAGGCGGAGAGGTGGGTAAGTGAAACAAAATTGGAAATAGGGTGAAGGGTGCAAGTACGTTTACCTTTCCGGAAGGCAATAGGAAGATCTAGGTTGGAGGCTAGTGTCGAAGCTGGAGCTGGATCTGTCGACGGTGATGAAGCTGGAGGAGCTGCAGCTGGTACACGCGGGCGATGTGTATACATGTGACGGATGGGTGGACGGTCAATCGACGGTGGCACCGGAGGCAAGGACGTAGGCATGATTGGAACCAGAGGAGGTGGATCAACCACAGGAAGAGGAAGAGGAGGTGGTGATGTGGAGGGAGCAGCAGCACCGGACCCCACGAAGAACGGAGTAGACTCGAAGAATGTAACATTAGCACATACCAAGGAACGACGAGAACTGGGATGATAACACTTGTACCCTTTCTGAGTTCGGGAATAGCCAAGGAAGATACACTTCAGGGAACGTGCATCTAACTTGTTAGTCCCGGGACCCAGATTATGAATGAAGCAAACACACCCAAATACCCGAGGAGAAAGCAGAAACAGAGACATGTTGGGAAATAAGACACTAAAAGGAGAATGACCATCAAGGATAGACGTGGGCATCCGATTAATTAAGAAACAAGAGGTGAGCATTGCATCACTCCAAAAGATTTTGGGAACATTCATGTGGTGCATGAGGGAGCGTGCCGTTTCTACAAGATGGCGGTTCTTTCTCTCAGCAACCCCATTTTGTTGCGGAGTGTAGGTACATGAAGTTTGGTGTATAATGCCATGTTGGTCCAAGTATTCTTGAAAAGATGAAGACAAGTATTCACGACCATTATCAGAACGGAAAATTTTGATGTGAACTTCAAATTGATTGCGGATCTCAGCATAAAATTTCTGGAAGATGGCAAATAATTCACTTCTTTCTTTCATTAAATAGAGCCACGTCATTCTTGAACAGTCATCAACAAAAATAACAAAATATCGGTATCCATTATATGACATCACTTTATAAGGACCCCAAACATCTGAATGAATTAAAGAAAAAAGACTCGACACACGGTTATCGACCCTAGAACGAAAGGGAACACGATGGTGTTTCCCAAATTGACATGACTCACAATCTAAAACAGAAAGTTGACTCAATGAAGGGACTAAGGACTGCAACACTTTTAGCGAAGGATGACCAAATCTATAATGCCACTGGAGAGGAGAAATGGATGACTAAAGGGCCGTTGACGTTCGTCCACCACCATCAAGATAATACAATCCACCGGCATATGCCCTCCACCAATCTTCATCCCCGTCTTGAGATCCTGAAAAACACACATAGAAGGGTAAAAAGTGATGGAGCACTTAAGGGACTTGGTCAGCTTACTAACAGACATAAGATTAAATGGAAGCTCAGGTACATATAAAACAGAGGATAGGGATGCAGGGTCTAGGTCAGCATTACCAACACCACATATAGATGATGTGGAGCCATTAGCAAGGGTAACAGATTGTGATGTTGAGCAATGAGTGAGAGATGAAAACACACCTGGAGTTCCCGTCATGTGATCGGAGGCTCCAGAGTCAATAATCCAGGGGTTGGGTGTGGATGCCAAACAAGCCATACCTGAGTGTGCAAAGGAAGTTGTGTTCTGCTGTGACTTGGATTGAACAAACCTCTCATACTCATCCCGAGGAACACTCACCATCTCCTTGCCTGGACCATCTGAGGGAGTAGAAGGCATCGGGTCAGCTGACCGGTTCTCCTGTCTAGAACTAAAACTGGTGTCACTAGTCATGGCATGGTTGGCCCACGTCGAGGGAGGACCATGTAAGTCATAGCAGTAGTTAATGGTATGTCCATCCAAACCACAATGAGTACACTTTCGTGGACCCGAGCCACGTCCTCTACCACGAGCTCCCCCTGAATCTCTGCCTCCAGTACGACCACCACCACGGATATGTGTAGATCCACCACTACCACTCCTACCAGACTGGGCTCCTCGAGCCCCACTTCTGCCACCTCGACCTCTCGACACTAAGAATGCTGATTTATCGGAGACATTAGAATCCATAGATCCAATGGAAGCCCTCCGAAGACGAGCAAACACCTCCTCTAAAGCTGGAAGAGCAGATCCCCCTAGTATCTGGGCTCGTACTGGTTCATACTCAGACTTCAGCCCCACCAGAAACCGTGTCACATCAAGCTGCTCTCACTGTTACTGTTGAACTTTGACATCAGAAGTGAGAGGATGATAGACATTTAACTCATTACGGATATTCCTCACACTGGCATAGTACTCCTCAAGGCTCTGATTTCCCTGTTGCAGATTGAAGTATTCCTGATACAGTTGATATACCCTAGTGGTATTATCCTGACCTGAATACAGTTTCTTAGCATGATCTTACACCTCTTTGGCTGTGTCAAGAAACATGAAGTTCACACTGATTTTGGGTTCCATACTGTTCCACAACCATGTAATGATCTGTGCATCTTCTTGTTCCCAGTCTTCATACTCCTGAGAATTAGCGGGGGGTTTCTCCTCTCTTATATGCTTCACTTTCTTCTTTGCCTTCAGAAAAACCTCTACAGACTTGGCCCAAGGGACATAATTCTCTCCATTCAGTTTAATGGAGGTCATTTGGACATTCAGGTAGTCAGTAGATATCATGACACTAGGTTTACTATCACTATTATCTGCCATTGCCGAACTCCCTTATCACTGAATTATGAGCACTACACACTGCACACTACACACAGACACTTCACCGAAATCTGCACACTGATTTCAACAGTAATAAATGCTGAGAACTGCAACACCACGAACCCTACTCACCGAAATCTGCACACTGGTTTCAGCAGTATTAAATGCTGAGAACTGCAACACCACAAACCCTACTCACCGAAGTCTGTACACTGATTTCAGCAGTATTAAATACTGAAAACTGCAACACCATTAAGTAGACACTATTGCCCTTCGAATCACACACAAACCAAAATAAACCCTAGCATAAACCCTAGCATACTCCAATTTGAAAACCCATCATGCGAACTGTACTACACATCTCATGTATTCCATAACAGATAATATGCATAAAAAAAAAACTTTACCTCATCGCCTGAAGGCCAACCACACGAAGGGCTGAGACACCACTGCACCACACGTACCAGCCCTAACTAGGGCTTAGAAACCACAGCAACCAATCACCAACGACACAATCGGAGGCATAGGAACCTCCTAGGGAAGAGGGCGATCACTCCTTTTCAGTCCTTTTCCCAGTCTCCAACTCACAGCTGAGAACCCAAGAGAAACCCTAATTCGAATGCGCAGAAGACAGAATTCTAGCAAGTTTGATTTGTTGAACCTCGCTCTGATACCATGTTAAAGTTTGACCTGCCCTAGAATTCTGTCTTGTTCGTTGACTATAAAGTAAACAGCAAGAAGTAGGAGAGGAAAGAGGAAGAGAGAAAAGAGAGGAAAGAGAGAAAGGCTGGTTCGAATTATAGAAAAAAGTTATCCCTAGATTCGGCCAGACCTGCTATTATATTATTAACTTATTGGAAAAGACTTAAGTGCCCTTCTTTAAGTAAGAGGCACTCGAACTAACATAACAGTACACATCAACATTCTCAACAAGTACAAAGACCGAAATACCCCTTCACTAACACCACTAACAGTACCCAAGGTTTAAAGTATCGATAACCTGATATGCATGAACAGGCATATCGGGTGTTTCAATGCTTAATAACTTTTTGTTTTTTAGTTTTTCTTTCCAAAATTGCTTCAGGGGGTCGGTTTTAGGCATATCTACCTCCCTGAAACCACTCAAAATCCGAAACTCATTTGGGGTATTGGAGACCTGGCAATACAATACGATATGCCCAATACGAGGCATATTATGTCGAAATTTTGAACCTTGGTTGTGCCTATGATTTTCTTTCAATTGGTATTGGTAATTGAATTAGTGTAGAGAAAAGAGGATATGCACAGGATGCATTGATGGGGAGATGGAGCTGAGAGGGAAAAATATTTCTTTGGCCACTAGTCTCATTGAAAAAGCCTAAAAAGCCTAACAGAAAATATAGCCAGGCCAAAAATCAAACCTAAAGAAAATCAAAGACTAAAAAGTATTGCTCTACACTAACAAGTGAAACATTAATAAATAGAAACCTCTCCTTAACACCTGACTCAGCCTTACCTGCCAGCCTTTAATTGTCTCCTGCAAAGTGCAAAGCATGCAGGAAACATAGCTGAATATTAAGGCCCTTCAAGAAGTGTGTCCAGACGACTGTATGTGAATTAACAGATGGTCTGCCTTCTCCATCTCCTCCTGACAGAGCACACAATCGTAAGACTATGCCTACGCCTCTTTTGGCAAGTTGTTCCTTGGTTAGGTATTTTTAGTGATGCTGACTCTAGTTTGATTGAGAAGAAAAGAAGTAGAAAATAGTAGAGAAAAGACAGGGTTTTGAGACTATTAGAGTGAGTGGCATCATCCCACTCAAACTTATATATTAGGATGTCACAAAGGAAGATACTACAAGTGTACCCCTGATTAATTAAGAGTACTCTTAATACAACACTCCCCTTCAAGTTGGGATATATATGTATCATCCCCTTCAAATTGGGCTGCCCATCATTGGATTTAAAATAAGGAATGCAGATTTCTTCACTTTCAATCTTTTCATGTATGAAATGTTTGTCCACATCAGTATGCTTTGTCCTCTCATGCATCACAGGGTTGTGTGTGATGTTAATAGCCAGCCTTATTATCATAGTAGAGAGACATTGATCTAGGAATCTCAAACCTCAACTCTGTCAGAATGTTCTTTAGCCACTGAAGGGATGAGAGATCCATCATATGGATAGCCGAAACCTGCAGAAGGTTGGGCGAAATTTCAAAAATTTATCTCTCCCATTTGGGAATCGCATTCCTATTTTAGAAAACTGCATTTTCAAGGATCAATCTTGAACTAAAACCGGACTAGATCTGAAACCAAAAGGGAGGAGAGGGATATACCTGATACGAAATAGCAGTAACTCCCAATGAAGGTGTTCATGCCCAAGGAGAAGACCAAAACCCACTTCCACTGAAGATGACACAGTGTGTGAAGAAGCAGGATCAACAGGATGGCTCTTCAGCAAGAACTAGGATTCTTCAGCAAGAATCGAACAGGGGCTGGTGAGCACGTCTTCAAATTGTTTATTCAACCAAGAAACAATATCAAGAACCTTTCTTGATGAATTTCTCAAGAGGAGATCGAATTGGGTAGGGATGGAAAGAAATAGGAGAGAATTTTGTAGGTTGTGTGTTAAAACTGAGGAATTCGCCCCCTTTTTATAGTCTTCTTTGGATCAGCCTCTTAATCTAATTAGGAGAGAGTTTCTTGATCCAAATCTGATATTTGGATCTGGACTCTTAAATGGATAAGACTTATCTTATCCTTTCTGCTAATCCTAATCAGATTATAAATCAGATCTTGCCTCCTTTTATTTAACTAATTTAAGCCCAGGTCGAATTGGGCTTTAGGCCCATTAAGTTTATGTGCTCATTTACCCCTTATCGTATTGCCCAGTTAGCTCTCTTTGTATAGCGTGGGACCCAAACATTGATCTATACATCAGCCACATGGGTTAAGCCTAGCCTTTGTTACAAGGCCTGGCCGAATTCACTGTAGGAGACAGTGAACCCTTGAGTCCATCACCATGGGCTCTTAATGGGCCCAACATTTACACTAAATGGTTCTTGAGTATATATATATGTATATATATATATACAAAGAGGCTGATTTTGTCACTATTATCACCTACTCAGATGAATTCTCGGACTGTCCCAACATACCCAGGTTTTGACCCCCTCTAAGGATCTCATTGATTGGCATATCAAAGACAGCTCAATCCGATACCTAGTGTAGTACTATAATCGAGTCTAGGGGTCAGGTGTAACATTCCAGTTTTGCCCATCTATCTCCAAGGTTCAGGGCAATATTGGAATTTGGTCCGGTTCAGGGTTTCAAGAAAATCCACACTGCATGTACCTCAAGTCTCACCCTAGCAACTGAGACAAGCCACCCCAACCAACTTGGTGGCACATCAGTGTTAGCCTTGGCAGGATAAATCTCCCTAAACCTATCCAATGGCTGTGAAGATTCTAAACTAACATGAGTCTCATAAGTGTCCAGTTTAAGGGTATTACACAGAAGCACACCACAATGACATGAATCAATTATGTACTTTATTCATTTACAATAAATGTCAAAAGATACATCAATCTGATTGGAGCTAAGGGCATAACTGTCTAACTGGCTTGGGAAAATATAAGAGGAATAAAGGAAAAAATATGTATTATATAGTTTCTATTTTATAAAATACATTTTTATTATATAAAACATTATCAGGTTGGGCTTGGTCTCAGGCTGGGATGTTTTGAGAAAGCTTGAGCCTGGCCTGAAAAAAAGTAGGGCCCGAGCCCAAGATCACAGGCTTAAAATCTTGTCCAAGCTTAACCAAGAACGGGCTGGGCTAGACCTGCCCGCCAATATAGTTGCCAATGCAACGCCTAAACGCCAAGAAAAAATGTATTAGGCGCATGCTTAGGGGCCTGAAACACATATATAATATGAAACATTTATTAAATAAAAATAAATATAAAATATATAATATTTTATTTGTTAGTTTTAGTTTTTATAATAGGACATGTTGCGTGTTATCATGTTTTTGTTGTAAGTAAAAAAAAAATAATCTCAAGGGTTTCACTTTGACAAAAGAATCGAACTGAGGAAGAGGAGAGAACAATAGCCCTCCATCGTTCCGACACAGTCCTCTAAGTCCAGGTGAGTTAATCAGTTTCCTCCTTCGTTTTGTTCTCTTTTCCCACTGGTTTAAAACAGTGGCTACACCCCATTTTTCTCCTCTTCCTTTTTGTTGGACTAAAACCATTCTTCTTTCCTTGTTTGAATCATATTATTGGATTAAAACAGGGGCTCCGCCCCCTTCTTTTGTTCTTAAATTTCTTGCGTGTTTTCAGCTTTTTTCCCTCATTATTGGTGTCTGAAACAGGGGCTCTGCCCCTTATTTTATTCACCATATTCTTCTTTTATTTTAGTTTTTTTTCACCAGCTTTTCTGGGTCTAGAACAGGGACTCCATCCCCTTCTTTTGTTCTTAACTTCTTGCATTTTCAGCTTTTTTTTTGTTCTCATCATTGGTGTCTAAAACAGGGGCGGAGCCCCTTCTTTTCTTCTTCATATTTTTTCTTTTATTTTAATATTTTTTCACCAGCATTTCTGGGTCTGGAACAGGGGCTCCACCCCTTACTTTTCTTCTTCATTTTCTTCTTTTATTTTAGTAATTGTTCTCATCAAGAAAAACTGCAAGAAACACAAGCACAATAGTAAGTGCAGAATACATAAAACCAAAAAGACTAGTTCAGAAGGGCTAGAAATCCATCGGCTTCTTATTTTAAAATTCCATTGCCTAGGTGGGGGCTAGGTGCCCCATGGTCACCTAGCCTCACCTTGGCGCCTTGAAACCGTTAGGCTTCCCTGCCCATGAACAAGTCTAATACAAAGTATTCTTGTAACTTTCTAACTTATAACTCCATAGTGTTTAGGATTTATATACATGTTGATTTTGGTTTTCTTCTTTTTTTTAATGGAAAAAGTGACACCTTAGAACCTAGAAAACACATTAAAATTTAAATTTATGGCTTTTAGGTTTTCAAAACATATTAAAAAAATACAATTGAAATGCAATGAATCAGGTCAGGTCAGTATCGGGTTATACTCTATAGGGCCAGATTGGGTTTGGAAATTATATGTTGTCGATCCGGGTTGGGTCAGGTTCTGGTTGGGACATAGGAGGGTTGGGTTGAGGCAAACCTATGCTGAATCCAACCCATTGACATCCCTAAAAGCCAACTTGTCTCACAACATCATTTGATCTACCAAACCAAGCTTAGGGAGATTGCTTTCAGCCGTACAGAGTCTTTTTTAACCTTTTCTTTTGTCTCTTTAGTACAAAAACCTAGCGGCTGAATCATATACACATCTTCAAGAACACCACCATTTAGAAAAACATTTTTAACATCCAACTAATGCAACCACCAATCAAAGTTAGCAGCAAAAGAAAGGACATGGATACAATTCATCTTTGCAACAAGGCCATTCGTTGAGAATTCATGCTGCACCATTTTTCATTATTGTTTATTGTAATGTTATTCATTTGAGTATTACAATAAGTGTCCCTTCCTAATCTAATTAAATTTTTACATTTTTGTCCCAGCTGATGGTAGCATTGGTTTGTGTTTTTAATATGCACAGGTTTCTGAGCTAGGCCCTCGTGCTCTGGCCATATCTTTGCCTTTCTCTTGTGTTCTGGGTCTCCTCTCTGCCATGATAGCTTCCACAATGGGTAAAATACTGTCAAGTCTAATGTTTTTAGCTTTAATCTTTATCTTTTGTGATTTATGATGAGAATGGGAAAAATTTTCTCCTATTTGTCAAGTATGAGCCGTTTACCCAATTCCTCTAGCATGTGCCAAAAGAGGCATTTTTTCTTGGCCTTTTGACCAATGCAAAAGTTCCAAAATATGCTTTGCATTATCCAAGCTTCTAATTAAATTCATTCTATCTGGATTTTGATACTCTGCCACAAAAATGGTTGATCCTGAGTATTGCTTGTACTAGAAAGTGGAAAACTGCAATCTGATTTCAAACCTGTGATAGAAAAGAAAGAAGTTTTGCAGAGAAGAGAAAAGAGAGAAATTGGAAAGAATGGGAGAAATCCAAAAATCAGATCTGACCACCCCTTTCATTATCTTATATACTCACAAATGAGTCTAATTACAATGACAAGTATACCCCTAGTAAGTCGGCTACTGCTAATCAACATAAAAAACACAAGTATTATCAGCCGAATCTCAGCACTTGTCAGATGGATGGTCTATATCTATGGATTGCCATGGTATTTGTCCACAGCATTTTCCAATTACTACATCTTCTCTTTCTGAATCCTTTTAAAATATGAACTATCCATTACCTCTGACTGTCTAATGCATTACATAGATAAGATCTTAGGTTTGTTCCATTGGATCAACTTTGAACTCTACGGTAGAACCCACTGAATGATACATTGACATCCTTAAATAGTTTTTAAGTGTGATAGGAGAAAATGATGTCTTCTTGCAATACTCCTGATGGGAGTATTGCTCTTGAATTGGTAAGATGTTCTAATTTTCCATGAATCATGACTAAATGATTTTTACTATCTCATGGTTTCAGTAAGCAAGAGTTTCATCTGGGCTTATGCTTCCTTCCAGTTTGCAATTGTGATCCTGTTTGCCCATATCTTTTATAATATAGTAAGTTGGAACATTTCCTTTAATGAGTTTCTCCATCCTACTTTGATTATTATCCTCTTCATACCTTAAGACCTAGAATTCCACTTATGTGATAAAAATTGCAGCTCAATGTTAATGCAATTCTATCAGTCCTCCTTTCCTCTTTCACTGGGTTTGGGATTGCAATCAGCACAAATTCTTTACTCGTGGAATACCTGAGATGGAAAGCAAGCCGGGAACTGCGATCTGCACATCAACAAAATAATAGAGGTGGATGGCAGAGATCACCAGCAAGGGAGCATTCCAATGTGGGGCCAACTGATGGAACCAGGCAGCAAGATTCCAGGACTGAGAACACAAATCCTCCCCAAGGATAAAGCAACTTTGATTCACTTATATAGGTTCTCTTTCTCTTTCTCTTTCTCTCTCTCTCTCTCTCTCTCTCTCTTTCTGACACACAGGCATATACACTTACATTTAGTGTCTATAACTTCTTTCTAGTTGAATTTAGATGCCCCCGTTGATGCAATGATGAGGATGCCAGATAAAGATGGATAAATATTCACTGCTCATCCAGCTTTTATCCTTGGAAATCCAATCAATAGACCATCTATGGGATGTATTAAAACATCATTATGTCCAATGGTTCTTGGCCATTTAACTCTTAGGCCTTATTCGTTTGAATTTTATAACTTACCCGGGAAAGTGCACTTACCCAGGTAAATGTTTCCCGGGTAACACTTACCCATGTTCTTTTGATTCTTAGGTAAGTAATAGAATGGCTTTTTTTACCCATAAAAAGCCAATATTAAAATGGGCAAACTTGTCCCATTATGTTTTATAAACTTTCCCCCTAGGTGGGAAAGTTATTTACCCTCCTAGGAGATGGGTAAGTTTTACTCGGGTAAGTGAGGCTGATTTTACCGTGGGACCCAATACTCAATGCAGAAAGAACGCTGTAAACTTGGTCAATGGGAAAGAGATACCCATTGATTAACTCCCCCCCCCCCCCCCCCCCCCCCCCCCCCCGCTCTTATTTACCGGTAAACGAATGGGGCCTTAGGTTAAATTGGAACTGCTAAAATAAATGTGCCCAGCAATAAAAGAAATCCATTATCAGGCCCTTGGGTTGACTTAGTTTGTAAAATTATTAGATGTCTCATCCCAAGAGGGCTTTCAACATTGAGCTGTCCAAACCATTGAATTGAGCTTAGTTAAACTGGGCATTCTACTTTGTTCCATCTTTATTTCCACAAGTTGAACTATGAATTGTAGATATAATTTATCACATTACCACATGTTGGTACACATTTTGTGTATGGAGTGATGTTCCACTCATCTTATAGATGTGGTTAGTAGAATCTGTCAAATTTTAACTGCCTCTCTTGCAATTTCTTCCAGTAAGAATTATGTATATTGAACAATATAAAAATCCTTTTACACCTTCTGAAGACCTAAGCATATTTTTGTTTTTCTAATCACCTTGAGGAATACATGTCTTGGAGATACTTAGTTGAGGAATCTTAAATGTATCTTTTTTTTTCTTATTAATTCTTTACTGATGAATCTCATTTTTTTCTGATAATTAAAAGCTACTTGTATTAAGTAACTTATGTTTTCCTTTAAATACAGGTTCAGAGGAAAGAGCTTTGGTTAAAGAATTGGACAATGCTTCTTGCTAATGTTAATTAACTCTGCAATCATAGATTCTGTTCGAACTCAATACAGGTGTAGGAGTTGGAATGGAGAAAGAGGTTGATTGTATTTTAGCATTTTATTTATAAAGAATTGATTTATAAAGGAAAAGTTTATTGTATACAAGTTATTGTAAAGAGCACTTGTGCTCAGGCTCAGCATACAATCATGAGAAATACATCCTCTAGGAATGGACTCCTAGACCAAGTGTTGAAGTGTGAGAGAAAACGATCTGAGCACCTGGAGGTATGATCAAGAATAGCCCTGCAGTTGACCAGAATCCTTCAAATCTTCCAAGGACTACAAATCTACTCCGACAGAGCTTGAATGACATTCAAAGCAACTCTTTCAAAAATAACACATTGTAACTGAAGCTCTTGAGCAAAGCTCCAGCTTTCCATGCAACAAAGCCAAGTTTTCAGTTTCTAAAGCCGAACAACTAGGTGTGAACCTGAGTAAATACTAGATCACCAATATGATTTCTAACACCACCCCAACTGCTTATCACATTTCAGAAGTAGCACCATCAAAATTGATTTTTGTTGGGAAATGGGGTTACAAAATTTGGAGAAGCTCTAAGTTGTATCTAAAGACATTGCCATTAGAACGTTCTTTGCCTCCAATCAGTTAATAATAGGTTACAGGCAAATTCATTTCTAGGGTACAGCAAAGCCTTGGGTGAGAAATTGCAAACAATAAAGTTGAAGATTCTCAAATGAAACCTTTTGTGAGATAATAGCAGATCAATCGTAGAGAATAATAGTGATTTCTGTGAGAAAATTGAGTGAAAATTGTGTTTTATTCGGCTTGGTTCACATCCTTTTATAGATTTTGGAGAGTCATCTTTGAGAAAAATTGTATTGGTTTGAAGGGGCTCTTTGTGTAGTCACAATTTTAAACTGTGATTGTTCACATAGTTAATAGTTAGTGATTGTTAACGTTTGAATAATGTCTTTTGGTCACACCTAATCAAGTTATGATTGTTGAATTAACTTAAACCATCAACAGACGTGGTTTAATCTTCAAACACACCCTTATGTGCAGTTTAAATTGAATGCAATTTTCCTGAGTTGCAAATTGCAAGTCGCAATATGTATTGTGATGTTGCGATTTTGCAAATGACATAAATTATGATTTGTGATGTTGCTTAGTAACTTGCAATCTCACAAAATTCATAGTTGTGATTTCGTAAACTTCGGCTTTTGTGATTTGTGATTTTGTAAAGTTATCTATCTGCGATTTGCAATTTCACAAAGTTAGCTAACTATAATTTGCGATTTTGCAAAGTTAGATAATTGCGATTTGCGGTTTCGCAAAGTTATCTAACTATAGTTTGTGGCTTCACATAATTGTAGTTTATGATTTCATACATCACAAATCTTCTCATTGCATCAAATGTCATTGCATTAAAAATATAGTCACTTCTCATGAACCACGTGAAGTGTGAGCAAAGTGTGCCTTTAAAGTGCCTCTTTGTGCTGCACACGTGTGTGTGCACATTGCACAATAGTGAGTCTCTATACTCTCCTCTAATTCTAAGGAGTGTAAACAAGCTCCTTAAAAGCTCAAATTAAAACAAAGAGTTTTGTTGGAAATTTTAAAATGGGCAAACTTCTTAAAGTACCACTATGGATTAATCTCTATCGAGATTGAAGTTCAACAATCCCCCACTTTGATTGATCAATTACATAGGTCTCTCTTAGTCCAAGATACTATGACATAGATATCTCAAAGTCTTGTCAAAGTTATTGGTGGTAAGACCTTAAACCAATTACTCTCAAGACAAATCGAAAATATCCATATACATAAAAATGTTTTGTCTCTACAAGAGTTTCAAATTTTCTCAACATTGTTGGCCATGTGTTTTTTTCCTTGTTTCATGAACACTCTTGAAAGCAAAAACCTAAACTTTCATGATAAGCAACACCACTTCTATGTACACGTAGGTGAAGTTCTATTATGTGTTTTATTACTTGACATATTTCAAAACTTTATTAAGAGTTTAACTTAACCTCTAATCATAACATATAACATAGTTTATTTGCAAAAGGAATTCTTTCGGTGTTAGTGCTAACAATCACATCTCAATAATTTGTTGTTACCATTAAATTTAATACTGATATTTCCAGTTCAGGTTGAATTATCACTATTGGTGACTAAGTGAAGGATTTTAATCCCATCTCTTTAGTTGTTGTTCTTACCAGTTGTCAGCACTCAATTTTTGCTCGGTCTGCCACCTGAACCCTAATTCACCCCAAACGTCCAATCAAATCCCTCCAATCTCCCCAAAACACCCAAAAACCCTAAAAGCCCAACTTTTACCCTGAAAGCCCATAAATCCATCGTTAAATATGCCTGGTACCAATCTGATGGCCCCGATCAACACCCATTTACACCTCAATTCTCAAATCAGGCACCACAACTCAAGACATCCCAAAATACCTACTCATAAAATTTCAGCTCATGATTACTCCGTTTACCCCTTCATCGAGCAAAGATTCCATTATGATGCCTCTCGTTAGCCTAACACTCGGAACCCAGATCTCCTCGATCTTAATACATTCGAATAGATCAAACCACACCATTAAACTCTAGATACATCAAAACACCTGCCTATAAAGTTTTAACCCCAAATTCCCTCATTTTCCCTTCCATCAAAATAAGATTCCATTTCACAACATCTCGTTGACCCAAATTTTTATGATTTTCACCCCCCTGAACCGATCATACACCATTGTTAGACTCTGCCCACACCAAAACACATGCCCATAAAGTATGTATATGGTTCCATTTACGTTTTTTTTTCATTCAACATTTATACTTTATTTGCTTACAAAATTGAGAAAGGTAATAATTACAACTATTTATGACAACTAGGCGCCACTAGGCACCACATCAGTGTAATAGTGAAAAAACGCCTAACCATTTGAGGAAGCTTTAAAAAATAACTTTCCCAAATGGTAAGCGTGCACAGAAACCAAAGTCACCTTTTGCTATTCTCGATGCATACGGAAGAGAATGAGAAAGAGAAACTGTTGAAGTGGTGCCTATGTGGCAGCGTTTATTAAATAAATGCCCACGGAACAAAACACCCTCAAAATTTTAACCCAAAATTCCCCTATTTAACCTTTCATCGAACAAAGATTTAATTTCGACCCCTTTTGCACCCATAACCCGTATCCACTTGATCCAAACACATCTAAACCAATCAAACCTTACCAATCACCCTAGAATGCTAGAAAACCCCTACATATGAAATTTCAACCCAAAACACCTCAATCAGATCAAGATTCCATTTTAAGGCTCCAAATTGATTGGATTCCAAATCCACCCGATCTGGGCCCATTTGGCCCAATCTAACCTTACCAATCACCTCAGATTACCTAAAAAACCTACCCTATGAAATTTCACCAAAATCTGCTCTTGTTTGCCCCTCGATCGTACCAAGATTCCATTTCAAGGCTCTAGATCGACCGAATCAAGCCTACACTTGTGATGAGCACATAAAGCCACCCGAGATGTGTGGTGGGCATGAAACATCTTCCGGGATCTGCAATAAGCACATAGGGCCACCCAAGACCCATGATGAGTATAAAACACCTCCTCAAACCTACGATGACCATAAAACACTTCTTGGGACCTGTGATGAGTAATGAATGTCACCCAAGGCTTGCAATGGACATAAAATCGCCAATCTAAGACAAACCTGATACACAACTAACACCTTGCAATGAACACAAAACGACAGTCCATGACTGTAATGAATGGTGGATAAACCCCGAGGCCAGCGACACCCACCTACGGGAGATCAGTGTTCCTTCCAATTATAGTGAGCTAAGACAAGGCATTTCGAGGATAACTAATGAAACACTCGAATACGTTAGCTAGATCAAGAGCTTATCCTCAACATGTGTCCACAGAGGAACCCGTAAAGGGATATAGCTTACATGTGCCATGTGAGAATCCTTAGGAGAAAGAAAATCTTGTCTTTGAAGGATCTCACTAAACACGTGGCGAAACCCCAATGGTACTCCCTTAATAATTGACATAAAGATAAAGACCCATTTTCCTAAAAAGAAATGTCTCATTTTAGATCCTTCTCTTTGTAGTCTTGGGTTTCTCTCTAAAAAAGGGGAGGGGGGGGGAACAACTCTCCACCAAGGAGGACGACTATATAGTTCTAACCCTAGAATTTCTCAAGAACATCTCTCCATTCTCTCCTCTCTTCCTCTCTCTTCCTCATTGTCTCTCTAGACCTTTGGAGACTTGACCGACCACCAAGAGTCCATGGTGATTACAGTAGAATCTGAAAAACAGTTGGAACGATGATTAGTGGATCTGAAAAACAACGCTTAAAGGGTGGCACTCTCCTTTCTCCAAGCCGGCCATTCTGTCCCCCTCTTTGATTCTTTCTCTCTCCCCAAACAGGGAATACCCATTGTTCAGAACCAACGGGTAGAGATACCAAACACTGTTCACCTCCTTCAACCGGAGAAACCGAGCAACCCGGCAGAGACTCCTTCCCCTTTCTTTCTTCTCTTCTCTTCTCTTCCCAGCCACCCTCCCCGATCCCCTCTCTCTCTCTCTCATCATCTCTTTATTGGCTGTTCATCTCCTTCTTTCTTACTCGATGCATCGATGAAACCGGAGATCTGGATCTCTCTCACAGTCCGCCACTCCTGTTCTCTCTCCCCCTTTCTATCTGTATCTTGATCTCCCTTGATCCATTCTCTCTCCTTCGTGGCCATCTACTCATCCCCACAGCGCCCTTGTTTCAGTTTCTTTTATTCCACCGGCACACCACCCGCTGCAACTCATGGTGATGGCTTATCTTTTTAGCCAACATCCTCTCTCCAGCTTAAACCATACATAAAACACACTCCTAGTCTAGCCTCCATTAAATCCATCGAACTGGTCTTCCCCCATTGAAAGGAGCGGGTCCCCTATTTGCATCGCCACAACTGACCCATGGCAGAGCACCGACAATGAGATCGACCAAGAAAGAGATTTCTGCTGCAGTTAACTCCCATGCTTAGAAGTGCAAGCTAGTTTGCTCTCCACCTCAACTGAACGAAGGAACCTCTGCTACTTTCTCCCATTCGATGCTTAATGTCGCATGTCCATTGCCTTTTCATTGTCAACGTCTTAAAAATCAGAGTCCACTGACCCACTCTCATCAGCCCGTTATAGCATTTAGTGGGTGATTTGAGGGCATATCCGAACATCCCACATTATAATCGGTTTAATTTTTACTTATTTATTTATTAGATATTTTATCTTATCTCCTTTACCTTATCTATGGATTTATTAATAACTTATAATTTGATTATTAGTCCGTTAAATTTCGATTCCTATCTGTTGATCATTGAATATGGTTAGACACGATCAATGTGAGTAGTTCGAAAGAATTAAAAAATTTTACTGAGAAATTTTTAAAATTTTTCCATTAAAAGAGATTCCCAAACAGAAAAGTTGAGGAAACTGATAAAAAAATATTGAATTTTGTAGAAATTGGTAGCAAGTGATACGAGTCAAATATGGTCTTATTTGAATATTGTTGAAACCGTTTAGAAATTGGAAAATACTCCCAAGTTTGCCCCTACTAAGATAAGAAGAGAAAGATGGAGAAATGAAACAAAAATTCTTCAAATTGTTAGAAACAGTGGACAACCTTGAACAATGTTGCAAAAAGAAAGAGAGAGAGAGAGAGAGAGAGAGAGAGAAAATAAAAGGTCAATGGACACCCTAGACTTAGTAAGCTGGTCTCTTCACCTAAGTCAAGTGTCGAGATTCACATCAAACGGGAAAGGGAATGCCAAAGACAATCATCTAACACTTAGTAACTGAGTCTCTTCACCTAAGGCAAGTGTCGGGATTCACGTCAAACGGTGGAAGGTAACAATAGAAATAAGTGTGCAAATCAAGTTCAGGGGTAGAAGTCCACTGTCAAAAAAATGATAAGAAGAATACATGTCTGATTTTAAAAATTAATCTCAGCTTATCAAGACAGGCTGCAAATGGAAGGGTAAATTAGATTTTTAAGCCAAGTTTCTATAATATTCAAAGTAAGACAGTTTTACCCCTTAAGCCCAATACTGATCTACAAGGACTTTGAGAATTCTGGAATCAGGATGCCACTAATACTGTTAGGGATGATCTTGAGATGGGAAGGATCTTTATGGTCAGTGTAATTTTAAGGCTACATTGCTACGGTACTAGCAATGGTTAAGTTGGGGGGTGTGATAACTCTGCATTTTGATGCCTTGAGGGCATCAATTCAGGGGTATTTTCGGCCTTAGAGTAGTCAAATTCTGTCCTTTTCGCAGATAATTTCAATGTAGTGACCTTTGAGGGTCTCTGTGCAAAACTGGGAAGTTTTCATGGCCGAAATGCAGCTTTTTGGACGCTGGTGCTAAGTCTAGCTTAGAGAGGGGGTGTTTTTGTAAAACACTAAGAGCAAGAGGGCCCTTCCTATCTGCTAAACCTAGTTTGGTGCCCCTCTACTATATTAGCATGCTCCCCACGCCTTAGCAAACCCTAGGGCCCCTTTTAACCCATTCTTTTCACTCTTAGCAAACCCTAGCCGCCCCTAGGTGTTTAATCTCCACCCTCCACCACTTTTAATCTCAACAACTCATTCTAGGGCACTCTTTTTGCAACTTTTAAACCCTAGGGTGACACCTAACTATTAATCCTCACCATTCAGCCCCTCATCACTAGATCTCAACCCTCCACTCCATCTTATATCTTAGCCATCCACTCTAGGGTGCCACCCACCTCTTTTAATCTCCACCTTTCAACCCTAGGCGCCATAATCTCCTCCATTCATTTCTGGGCACCCAATGTTAGACAGTTTTGTATGCCCTTAGCTTCAATCAGAATGATGTACTTTATGAGTTTATTGTAAATGAATAAAGATACATATTTGATTCATGTTCCCTTGGTATGTTTCTGTGTAATACCCTTAAACTGGACACTTAATGAGACTCGTGTTAGTTAAGAATGTTCACAGCCAGTGGGTCGGTCTGGGGAGACCTATCCTGACAAGGCTGACACTGTGGTGCCACCAAGTCGGTTGGGGTGGCCTGTCTCAGCTGCCAGGGTGAGACCCTAGGCACATACAGTGTAGGATTAATTGAATCTTTGAACTGGACCAGGTTTCCAGTATTGCCCTGGACCATGGAGATTGATGGGCAAAACTGGAAAGTTACACCCGACCCCTAGACTCGATTATGATACTACACTAGGTGTCGGATTGGGCTGTCTTTGATGTACCAATCAGTGAGATCCTTAGCGGGGGTCAAAACCTGGGTATGTTGGGACAGTCCGAGAATTCATCTGAGTGGGTGATCATAGTGACAGGATCAGCCCCTTTGTCGGACAAAGGTAATGATCGGGGATGAACTCTCACTGATGGAAACCAAGACTGCCGGCAGCCGATTTCAACCGTTGAGATTTGTTTTGCAAAATATATTTTATATAAGATATAAAAGTATATATGTATGGTTTCTAAATTGTTTGCAAGAAGGTTTTAATTCCCGGGATCCATATAAGTGGAGAGTGCAACACTGTTCCTGGCAGCCGAGGGAGAGGTCCTCTCTTGTCGGGCAGTGTATGATCATTATGGGCTGAGAGGTTAAGTGTAAGACCATTGAGGATAACACCTGATGGGCTAATCTTGCATCTGCCCACAGTCCCTGGGTGTTACAAGGTGGCTTGGCCCAGGGACCACTTAGTGTAAGTGTTGGGCCCATAGAGCTCATTTGATGGGTTTCAGGGGGTACACTGTCTTCAGTAGTGCATTCGGCTAGGCCTTGTAACAAAGGCTGGGCTGAACCCATGTGGCTGATGTGTAGATCAATGCTTGGGTCCCACGCCATACAAGGAAGCCCAACTGGGCAGCAATTTGGAATGTTTCTGAGTACATAACCTTAATGGGCCTTAAGCCCATTTCGAACTGGGCTGATTTGATCAGTCATTTAAAGGGGGCGAATTCTGAAGTGGGTCAGCTAAAAGGATTGGGCTTAGACCCTATCCACTCAGAGAGTCCAAGATCTAAATAAGATTTAGATCTGGAAACCTCCTAATTAGATTAGGAGACAGCTGATCTGATTTGCAAATAAGATAAGGATTATCCCTTATCACTAAGGGACTTCTAACCCAAATATGATTTGGATTAGCAACTCCTAATCTGATTAGGAGCTGATCCCTTTGAGATTAGAAAAGGGGAAGGGGGCGGCAGCCTTTTACATCATCAACAGCATTCTTCTCTTAAAGAAAGAGAGATTGAGAGATTTCCTGCATACTGTGAATTCTCTCCTGCCGCCACCTTCCTGCCATTGCCATTCCTTCAGTTCGATCTCCAGTTCTTGGGAGCAATCAAGATTGGATCTTGATTTCTATCTTTTGTGAAAAGATTGGTTGGAGCTGTACTCAAGTCGTCCAGTTGATCCTTACGAAGGATCAAGTTCTTTTGAAGAACGTTGCTGATTCTGCTCCACCCTGCACTGCGCCATCTTCAGTGGGAGCAGATTTTGGATCCTTCCTTGGGCGTGAACACCTCCATTGGGAGATAGTATTTCTCCGTATCAGGTATAATCCTCTCCCACTCCTTTTGGTTCAGATCTGGTTCAGTTTGTGGTTCAAGATTGATCCTTGAAAATATGATTTTCTAAATGGGGAATACGATTCCCAATTGAAGGGAGAGATAAAATTTTTGAAATTCGCCCCTTATTCCGCAATCTTTGGGCGTCCATAGGATGGATCTCTCATCCCTTCAGTGGTATCAGAGCCATGGTTCAAATCTTGAACCATCTAGTTTCAGATCTGAACCTGCGCAAATGGGCAGAAGGTGTTCTACCCGATTTGCGCAGATATGGGTTTTGGGATTTTTTTCCCAAAATTAATGGGCGAATAATCTGAAATTAATTTTATATAAATCTGATTATTATTTAGAATTGTTCTTTATGATTTTCTTGATTTATGGGCTGTTCGTACAAGAGGAGATCGAAATCTTGGTTTGCGCAGGGAACCTGTAAGATTTGCGGTTTCCTGATTTATTTATTACATTTGGTCTGTAAATAATTTTTTTTTTTATTTTTAGACTCAATGTATAGGCATTCGATCTGATGTAATAATTAATAGAAATAGGATTTCTATTTTATTTTATTTTGGATCGAAGATGGCGGCGCAGAAAGGGAGAAATCGCAGAGAAGAAGATTTCGCAGATGGGAGAATCGCTATCTGCGATTTGCAGTTTATGAAACTGCATTCTGTGATCTAACCTCTGTTTTGCAGGATGGATTGTACGAACAGCCCTGTTTGACTGATTGTTGTTTTTCTTTTATCAGTAATTAATTTCAGATTATTTTCTTGAATTAAAGATTTAATTAGAAATCAAACCCTAGACCCATTCGAACCAAGATTGGTTCAAACTGTTTGGACCAAATCTAGGGTTTAATCAAGGCTGAAAGTCAGCCCTAATTTTCCCACTAATGGGCCTGAGGATTGATGTTTAATTAAATGGTTAATTCGGCCCAACCTGTAAAGGCCCAGTTTTAAATAGTTAAAACTGCTAAAAGCCCACTTAACACATAAAGCTATATGGGTTGAACCATTCGGCCCATATACCTAGATAATGTTAATGGTTAATATTATGGATTTAAAATGGGCTTCAAATGGGCTTTACAGATAATTAATTGATTGGATCAATTTATCCTTGCATGTGATGTATGGATGTGTGATGTGCTACGTACATGGGCCATAAGTACTTGGCCCATGCTCAATCGACAGTGGCTCTTTCGCACACCATGGCTGAATGCACATCATTGCCATGGTGTCCCTTTTGGTCATTGGATGACCTCCCTCCGTGGTGGGCCCCACACCTCATCATGAGGTCTCGTGCGGAACCCTAGCCGATTTAGGCCCACCAAAATCTGGCTTTATGAAAGTCAGTGGGAGCCACTTTGGTTTGACCTAAAGATAAAACTAGGGCGTAATTATCAGTTCCCTCCAGATAATATGAGTGCATGTGATAGGGAGATTCATATGATGAACTCTCTAAAGGCCTTCCATCATTAGCACAAGGATGGGTCCTTCAGTAATGAGGAAACGCACCAGAAAATGGGTTATCCATTTGCTGTTGGGCTTGTCTAAGTGTTTCATAAGATGATAGGGGCATCATAGACCGATGTGGGAGGGGCTTCACCAGAAAATGGGAACTCTCTCACGGTACCTTGGCGTTCACGAACATGATGTGTAAGCACTCACTGGATAGAAAGGTTTACCTGAAAACGGCTCTGAACCTTGTCTGACAGAGGCCAAAGGGAAAACTCATATGATGAGTGGATATGATCCTTCACAGAAAGGTGGTGGGGTTATGCAGCTGAAACAGTTGGCTTCATGCACCCTATGTGATTTCCCACATTTCCAGAGACAACCCGTAGTCTCCGTCACTGAGAAAGGAGGGAAATCTCAGAGACGAATAAATGGAAATGGATCGTAGATTAAAATCCATATCTATGAAATGAACATGAATCAAATTAGGTCGTGGACTGATGTTTGCTCTTTTATCAGAAAATGGCAAACGGATCTTTTGCAAAGCTACTTGATGACAACAAGTTGAAAGGCCCAAACTATGCTGACTGGTATAGAAACCTTATGCTGGTCCTTGCTTCTGAAAAACATGATAAAGTGGCAAAGAATCCTGCCCCGGAGCGTCCGGGAGATAGGGCATCTGAGGCCCGAAGGAGAGACTATCAAGAATGGGAGGAGAAAAACTCCCTTGCCCGGTGTTACATCATTGCCTCCGTGGACAATCCGATACAGAGGCAGTTCGATCAGATCGAACTTGCCAAGGACATATTGGACAGTCTCAGGACGATGTATGAAGAGCAGAATCGTTCTACTCGACAAAAGGTCTTGAAACAGTTCATGACCACACAAATGTCCAAGGGCCAACAAGTTCACGACCATTGTCTTCAGATGATGGGATACATCAATGAACTGGAGGCTCTTGGATCCGGGCTGGACCTTGCAACCCAGATAGATGCTATCCTTAACTCTTTGCCTCCTTTAATCCGTTCATCATGAACTATAACATGAACAAGCTGAATGTCAGCTTGCAAGAGCTCAGCAATATGTTGCAAAGAGCTGAAGAATTGATTAAAAAGGATGAGCCTGTAGCCATGCTTGTTGAAGCTGGCAAGTCAGGCAAGAGAAAGAGGAAGGCAAAGAAGCCTCAGAAGAAAGCCACTAAAAGCAAGAAGCAGAAGAAAGACAAAGCATCGGATGCCTGTCACTTCTGCAAGAAGACCGGCCACTGGAAAAGGAATTGTCCTGCCTACCTGGAATCCAAGAAAGGTAACTTCGAAACTTGTGTTATAGAAACCAATTTATTGGTAGCTTCTGCGTCCTGGTGTATTGACTCTGGGGCTTCAACTCATGCATGTAACTCACTGCAGGGGTTCAAGGTAAGCAGAAGGCTGAGTGAAGGGGAAGTCACACTCTACTTGGGAACTACTGCAACTGTTGCAGCCGCGGCCATAGGAACCGTGGAATTATTTTTTAGAGAAGGAATAATTGTACTAAAAGATTGTCTTTATGTACAAAATTTAAGAAGAAATTTGATTTCTGTCTCAAAACTGTGTGCAGGTGGTTATTCTGTCTTCTTTAGTAATACGATTACTATTAAAAGAAATAACAGATTCATCGCATACGGGGAACTGGAGAACGGTTTCTATGTTCTACATCCTTCTCTAGAAACTAACATAACCGAAACTACGTCAGTTGAAAACCCCAAGAAGAGAGCCCGTGATACAGTTAATCCCACGTGTCTGTGGCATTACCGACTTGGCCACATCGGTGTTGACCGAATCACAAGGTTGGTATAGGATGGTCCTTTGGATTTTCTAACTGTAGAAGATCTTCCCACTTGTGAGCCTTGCCTACAAGGCAAGATGACGAAATGGCCATTTAATGGTAAGCCTGAAAGATGTACAGGCACACTTGACCTAATACATACTGATGTATGTGGTCCCCTGAGTGTTAGGACACGAAATCAACACGTGTATTTCATCACCTTCATAGATGATTTTTCACGATATGGTTACGTGTACCTAATGAGACACAAGTCTGAATCCTTGAAAAGTTCAATGAGTTTAGACAAGAAGTCGAGAAACAGTTAGAGAGAGAAATTAAAGCCCTTCGATCAGATCGAGGTGGCGAGTATCTCTCTGACAAATTCAGGGACTACTTAAAGGACAATGGGATAGTATCACAATTAGCTCATCCTGCTACACCACAACTTAACGGTGTTTCAGAGAGGAGGAATAGGACCTTATTGGACAATCGGTATACAGATGCCGATTTCCAGTCAGACCCAAATGATAGAAAGTCTACATTTGGATTTGGTTTCACGATAGGATCGTGTGTTGTTTCCTGAATGTCAGCAAACAGGGGTCCTAAGTAGCAAATTAATAGTCCACAACCCAAGCCGAAAGCATTGCCGTATGTGAGGCTGCCTTATGAATGAAGGTGTTCATTCCTGAATTTTTAACTCAGCACATCACCCATTCCACTGTTGTATGACAACGCTGGACCTACGGGAGGATGGTGTAAAGAGGTAGCATCAGCGGAGAATGTGGTAGACCCATTGACTAAGCCACTATCACAGAAAGTGTTTGAGAAACACGTGGAAAGCATGGGACTCCGGCTAGTACCTGATTGGACCTAAGTGCAAGTGGGAGCTGTTAGACAGTTTTGTATGCCCTTAGCTTCAATCAGAATGATGTACTTTATGAGTTTATTGTAAATGAATAAAGATACATATTTGATTCATGTTCCCTTGGTATGTTTCTGTGTAATACCCTTAAACTGGACACTTAATGAGACTCGTGTTAGTTTAGAATGTTCACAGCCAGTGGGTCGGTCTGGGGAGACCTATCTTGACAAGGCTGACACTGTGGTGCCACCAAGTCGGTTGGGGTGGCCTGTCTCAGCTGCCAGGGTGAGACCCTAGGCACATACAGTGTAGGATTAATTGAATCTTTGAACTGGACCAGATTTCCAGTATTGCCCTAGACCTTGGAGATTGATGGGCAAAACTGGAAAGTTACACCCGACCCCTAGACTCGATTATGATACTACACTAGGTGTCGGATTGGGCTGTCTTTGATGTACCAATCAGTGAGATCCTTAGCGGGGGTCAAAACCTGGGTATGTTGGGACAGTTCGAGAATTCATCTGAGTGGGTGATCATAGTGACAGGATCAGCCCCTTTGTCGGACAAAGGTAATGATCGGGAATGCACTCTCACTGATGGAAACCAAGACTGCCGGCAGCCGATTTCAACCGTTGAGATTTGTTTTGCAAAATATATTTTATATAAGATATAAAAGTATATATGTATGGTTTCTAAATTGTTTGCAAGAAGGTTTTAATTCCCGGGATCCCTATAAGTGGAGAGTGCTACACTGTTCCTTGCAGCCGAGGGAGAGGTCCTCTCTTGTCGGGCAGTGTATGATCATTATGGGCTGAGAGGTTAAGTGTAAGACCATTGAGGATAACACCTTAAGGGGCTAATCTTGCATCTGCCCACAGTCCCTGGGTGTTACAAGGTGGCTTGGCCCAGGGACCACTTAGTGTAAGTGTTGGGCCCATAGAGCTCATTTGATGGGTTTCAGGGGGTACACTGTCTTCAGCAGTGCATTCGGCTAGGCCTTGTAACAAAGGCTGGGCTGAACCCATGTGGCTGATGTGTAGATCAATGCTTGGGTCCCACGCCATACAAGGAAGCCCAACTGGGCAGCAATTTGGAAGGTTTTTGAGTACATAACCTTAATGGGCCTTAAGCCCATTTCGAACTGGGCTGATTTGATCAGTCATTTAAAGGGGGCGAATTCTGAAGTGGGTCAGCTAAAAGGATTGGGCTTAGACCCTATCCACTCAGAGAGTCCAAGATCTAAATAAGATTTAGATTTGGAAACCTCCTAATTAGATTAGGAGACAGCTGATCTGATTTGCAGATAAGATAAGGATTATCCCTTATCACTAAGGGACTTCTAACCCAAATATGATTTGGATTAGCAACTCCTAATCTGATTAGGAGTTGATCCCTTTGAGATTATAAAAGGGGAAGGGGGCGGCAGCCTTTTACATCATCAACAACATTCTTCTCTTAAAGAAAGAGAGGTTGAGAGATTTCCTGCATACTGTGAATTCTCTCCTGCCGCCACCTTCCTGCCATTGCCATTCCTTCAGTTCAATCTCCAGTTCTTGGGAGCAATCAAGATTGGATCTTGATTTCAATCTTTTGTGAAAAGATTGGTTGGAGCTGTACTCAAGTCGTCCAGTTGATCCTTACGAAGGATCAAGTTCTTTTGAAGAACGTTGCTGATTCTGCTCCACCTTGCACTGCGCCATCTTCAGTGGGAGCAGATTTTGGATCCTTCCTTGGGCGTGAACACCTCCATTGGGAGATAGTATTTCTCCGTATCAGGTATAATCCTCTCCCACTCCTTTTGGTTCAGATCTGGTTCAGTTTATGGTTCAAGATTGATCTTTGAAAATATGATTTTCTAAATGGGGAATACGATTCCCAGTTGAAGGGAGAGATAAAATTTTTGAAATTCACCCCTTATTCCACAATCTTTGGGCGTCCATAGGATGGATCTCTCATCCCTTCACCCAAATCTCAGCCCTACATAATATTGGGCGCCCTCTCCTTCTATTCTCAGCCTTAGGATCACCCCTTAACCATCCTAACCCTCCATTAGAAACCCTAGGGCGCTAACTTTGTTAAAACCCAACTGTCGCCCCCTTCTTTCTCTTTAATCCCAATTGCAGTTTGCCAACACCACTACTGCCACCACTGGAATCAGATCCCAACCACTTTTACTTTATTTTAGTTTTAATTTTTGTTCTTTCAATTCCAGTTTTGTTATTTCCTTTCTGCAATTTATTTTCATTCTGTTTGATCTTTGTTTTTTTTTCTGTAGATCTGCAATTCGACCAGGTAAGACGGAAGGCCTAGCTCGAGAAGTTCAAGGGTCAAAGGAGAGATCCGGAAACTGCTACCACTGATCGGATTACAAATTTTTATTTCGTTTCTTTCATTTTTTTATATTTAGTTATGTTTCTGCACATTTAACTTTTAGTACTATTCGAATTCTATATTTTCCTCACTTTAATTAATTAATTTTTATATTTCTGCACTTCCCTTTTGTGTTCTCTTGTCCAGATTTGAGTATGTATTAATTTTCCCCTCACTTCCCTATGGATATGACCCATTTTCACCCATTTACTGCGTTAGTATTTGTTTGAGAATTGAAAAAATTTTATAAATATTAAACTGGTGTTTCGAAGTGATTAATGACACGCTTCCGGACACACCAGGACTCTCATAATCCATGCATACTACTTCCTTTCGCACCCTACTTGACCGACGTGACACTAGTGACATCGTTTGGCGGACGCATCTTTACTAAACTTATGTGGCACATTATTACCATGTGCATAATTTAAAGTCACACACTTGACTAATATTCATTCCTGGCTCATGGTGACTCACCTGTAATGGTCTCGGGTTCGCCACAGGGCCGCATGTCTCCGAAGTTCATTGCAAAACTGTGTGTCATAAGTTTATTGCAAGGTCATGCACATTCAAGGTTCATCGCGGAATTGAATTCATATAAAGTTCATCGTGGGTTTAACTAGAACTTATTTTAGGCTCGGGTTAAGCGTGAGTCCATCATGAATGTGTGATGAACCATGTGTTTGTCCCAAACGTGCAATGCGCTACGAGTTCATCGTAGGTGACTAGTGAGCTAAAGACTAATCGTAGGCATCCATATGGTATCGATTCAGTGTCTTCTAGACTCTGAAGGACTAAGAGAACACTATATTCCTACACTCTAATGGTCTAAGTGAGCACTATGTACCTACATTAGCCCCGAAGATTATTGGTAAGTGGAATCTTACTGATAAGCATTGTGCTCTCGGGTTTACCTAGAGGTTTTGTGATGGATCATTGTAAGAAGGGTTGGCGTTTGTTTTCATTTTGTGCGTTGGGTTCGGTGATCATTCTCATTTTGATTCAGTTTCATGAGGGTGAAGGAAGTTTTCACTTGGGCTCTCGTCAGCCCCCTGCCTGTTGACGAATGGGAAGGTATGTGTTTAGCCTATTGGTGGCCTTGGGCAAAAGTTGGGTGTTTGTTCTCGATTAGTTTTCATTCATTCTATAATTCAGTCCCCCTTTCTTTTGATAATTTTCTTTTTTGTCATTAGGCAAATTTGACGTTTGATTTACAAGTTTCAACCCCCTGCTCAATGACAGGAAAAAAATTGTCAAAAGACAAAGATTTGATTAAGTATGGCCGTTTAACCCCCCCTGTGTGCCAAAGTTGTGTCAGCTATAAATACGCAGTGTTACGTGGTGGTGGAACATTTGATGACCTATCACATGTCGTTGCCATTGAGGGATGGGAAAATTACCCACAACGCCGATGATGTGGTAGTCATCATTGCGCTTTAACCGTTGTATCTTATTAAATGTGGCATATTCGCGCGTGTGTCATGGATATGATGATTACCTTTTAAGGTGGCAGTTGCTAATGTGGCGCTTGTTTTAAATTAATGTGTCGTTTTGTCCCGCCCTTTGGAGGGTACTTTGGTAAACTACTCTACCTTACTTTCTCATTAAGCATCAATAGGCTGTAATCATGCATGTTCATCTTCCCCGGTGCCATTTGTCATTGTCGATACGTGAGAATTTTCTATAAAGAAGTAGTAGGCCCATTCGATTGTCCACTTCGTGTTCCTATCATCTTTGGTTTATTTGCTTTCAGTGTTTTCCTTGCCTATCCTGTATCCTTTTCTACATAGTTTTTTCCTGCTTTGTAACCATGTTTCATTCATCAATCATGGCCCCTCATCAAAAAAGGACTGAGTGCCCCTTCGTTGATTTCATTAGGGAGGTTGATACAACAGAGATGCTATCAGAACAGGAATCGGCCATAGTGGCCAATGAGGGAAGGGGCTTTTGGCCTCTGATGCCGGTGTCTAGGGGTGAAGGCAATATGTTTGATTCCGTCAATGGCTCCGAATTAATGTGCCTCTATGGCTGACCGGATCAGTTGGTTTCCTTTAAATGTCAAGAGCCTAGGACCAATAGCTCGAAGTCACCAAATAGCTATATCGCCTGGGCATAGTTGATAACTCTGCATTTTGATGCCTTAAGGGCATCATTTCAAGGGTATTTTCAGCCTTAGAATAGTCAAAGTATGCCCTTTTCCCAATTAAATTCAATATTGTGACCTCTCAGGGTCTTCGTGCAAATTCTGTACAAAACTAGGAAGGTTTCATGGCTGAATTATCGTTTTTGGGAAGCTGGTGCGAAGTCCAGCTGAGATAAGGGGTGTTTTTGTGAAAAACTGAGAACAGGAGGGCGCCTCCTATCTGCTAAACCAACAATGGCGCCCCTCCTACTATATTAGCATGCTCCCCTCTCCTTAGCAAACCCAAGGGCGCCTTTTAACCTATTTTTTTCATCTTTAGCAAACCCTAACCGCCCCTAGCTGTTTAATCTCCACCCTCCACTTCTTCTAATCTCCACCATTCATTCTAGGGCACTCTCTTTGTAGCTTTTAAACCCTAGGGCACCACCTAACTTCTAATCCTCACCATTCAGCCCCTAACCACTAGATCTCAGCCCTCCATCCCATCCTCTCCTTTTCCTCTCAGCCCTAGGATCACCGTAGAATCATCCTAACCCTTCATTAGAAACCCTAGGGCACCCATAACTTTGCTAAAACCCATCTACTGCCCCCTTCTTTCTCTCTAATCCCAGTTGTGTCCACCCTTCTCTATAAAAAGGACCCATGGGCTTCTGAGAAAGGGTTGGATTCTGCCCCCAGGTAAGATGAAAGGCTGATCTTGAGAAGTTCAAGGGTAGAGGAAGAGGAGGACACCCATACAAGAGGAGGGATTCGTACTTGCAGTTTGCCAAAGCCACTACTGCCACCTCTGGATTCGAATCCCAACCATTAGTCTTAGATTTAATTTATATTCTTTTATTTCCAGTTTCATTTCTTTCTTTTTGCAAATTACTTTCATTCCATTTAAATTTCGTTTTCTTTTCTGCAAATCTGGAATTCGGCCAGGTAAGACGAAAGGCCTAGCTCGAGAAGTTCAAGGGTTAAAGGAGAAATCTGAAGATTGCTACCTTTGATCGGATTACAGACATTTTAATTAGTCTCTTTTATTTATTTATTTATTTTTTTGCACTTTAATTTTCAGCAATGTTTGAATTCTATTTTTCCAGTTTAATTAATTAATTTCTATATTTCTACAACTCCCACTTGTGTTCTCTTGCTTGGATCTAAGTATGTAACGGTTTTTCACTTGCCTCCTTGTGGATACGACCCACCCATTCTCACCAATTTTACTACATTTGTAATTGTTTGAGAATTGGGAAAATTTTATAAAAATTAAACTGGTGTTCCGAAGTGATTAACGACATGCTTCTGGACACACCAAGTTTTTGGCGTCGTTGTTGGGGGAGCAATGGAGAAAAAATTTTATTTGCTTTATCCAGATTTGCAAGATGTAATAGCGAAAGGTGGGGTACCGGAGCATTGCGAGACTGCGAGAGAGAATAGAAGAGAAATTGGATTGCGTTTCTGGTGTAGTCATCCCATTTTATTTTTGATTTTTTGTTTTTATTTTCGAACTCTTTTTTTTTGCAGAATAATGATTTTTGAATTTTGAATTAATTTTTTCTAGATCCAATTTATTTTTTCTTTGTATTATTTTTCTTCCATTTTGTTTCTAGATCTATTTTTCATGCTTTATTTTAATTTCTTGTTTGAATTCCTGTCTTATTAGGTTTGTGTTTTTCTTTTATTTCAGATAAAAAACAAAAAAAAGAAATTCATTTATTTATTTTTTATTTATTGCCGCAAAATTTTCTTTTTGTTTATTTTATTTTTTGTTTAATTTTTAGAATAGAAATTTTCTTGTTAGAATTTATTTTGGTAGTAGTTAATTTCTTTTTTTCAACATAATTATTTCTTTTATTTTCTATTTGTTATAGTTAGTTGTTTCCTTATTTAATTTCCTTTTTTAGTTATTTAATTGAATAATTAATTGTTAACTAGGAAATTGTCCAAATTTTCGAATTTGAATTTAAATTTCAATTTTGAACTTAAATTTTAATTTTAATTCAAATCAGAATTTGAATTTGAATTTGAATTTCAAATTTAAAATTTTGAACTTCAAAAAAAATTAAAAAAATTAACAAATAAAAAATCGAAAAAGAAATTGTTTAATATTTTAAAATTCTTGCATTTGCATTCCAACATTTAGGGTTTCATATTCTTGAGCATGCATCATATAGGTTTATTTAATTGTTGAAATCATCTTGTTAGTTGTGAATGTGTTAGGTTTTCTTCTTTTTACTATTTTAATTATTCTTTTTGCTTAATTAGTTTGTTTTATTCTTTTATGTTATATTGCTGAATTGCGTTTTAATAATAATTGTTCATGCATTGTAATTCATTGCATTTGCTTTGTTTATTTTGTTTTTCCATTAATCCACCCTTCACGTGCGGTACACCCTAACCCTAATTTAAAATTTGGATAGCAAGATCCTTTAGGGAGCTTCACATTTGGTTCAAAGGTGTGCTGAATTTTAGGAATGCTTGTATTTACTTTCCATAACCAGCGGTTGGTGTCTAAGGAAAGAGATTAAATGGCTACGCCTAAGCGGGTTTTGTGGTTACTTAATTAGGTCCTTGCGAGAGCAAGGGGAGGCTCTCACATCCCCACCTCTTACCTAGTTAACCAAAGGAAGTGGTGTAATTCCAAGTGAACCTAAGAGGATTCACATTGGTTGAACCACTAGTTTAGGAAACCTTAGGTCAGCCCATAGGTCATGTGGTTGATTTGCTTGCATTTTTTTTTTAATTCAAAAATTCAATATTGAATTTAAATTTCAAAACTTGAATTTGAATTTAAATTTCAAAAATTTATATTTCAAATTTAAAAAATAAAGAGAAAATCAAAAAAATATAAAAGAAAAAATAAAAATAAAAAAAGAAAAAGAAAAAATTCAAATTTGAGTTTAGATTTCAAAATTTAAATTTCAAAATCTATATTTGAAATTAAAATTCAAAATTTAAATTTCAAATTTCAGAAAAAAAAAAAAGAAAAAAAGGGGGTTAAAACAAAATAAAATGAATTCAATGGCCAGAGTTTGTGGAATCGGAAACTACTTCCAACCTGAGCCACGGATAGAGTGGAACCATGTGTCTCAACAACTGGATAAGATTAATGGGATGGCCCAAAGACATGATCAAGTCCTTGCATTTCATCAACAAAGTGGCCCATACCCAACCTTGTCATCCTATCCAACATGTTTAATCGGTGCATGATCGGCCCATCATGTTATCCAGTGCCCTATGGCAGGCCCATGTCAACCAGTCATGCCAGACCAAGTACATGCGACCAACAGATTTTTCCAACCCAATGCTAGCCCATTCTTTAACCCATACAACGCTGGGTGGGAAAATCAGCCCAACATCACTTATAGGGCCCAAGTCCAAGAAACCCCCTACCAGATGTGCACTCTCAATGGTCTGAAGCCCAGACTCACTAGGAGTACAATGATTACCCTGGGACTCAACCAGCTCAACCATGTCAAACCTACACATAGTCCCAACAGTAGTACCGTCCATTTAACTCCATGGTCCAGAAATTTCAGAGGCTACAAGGGTAGAACCAATTCCAGTAGATGTATCCTAGGAACCAACCAGTTCAATCTTATCAGGCTTACCCACAACCTCCTTAGACCCGTACAGTAGATGACCAATTCATGCAGCTTCAACAACTGATTCTAAATCAGCAACAATCCATCGATAGATTAGAGAGCTAAATAGGACAACTAGACGAAGCCAAGGCGAGAAGAGGAGTAGGGCAACTATCGAGTCAACTGGTTGCGAACCCTAGAAACCAACCATCAGGTTTTCCTCCACAGCAGATTCAACCACCTCCTAAGAACCCTCAGCTTGAAAATACCAAGGCAATTACAACCTTAAGGAGTGGGAGGATTTTAGAGGGCCCATGTGAGAAAAAGAGAGTTAATGAAGAAGAAAAGGAGCAAGAAAACCATAAGTTGGGGGGATGAAAAAGGAAAGGAAAATTTAGAAGAAGAGCCTATAGTGAACCAACCCGTGGTTCCCTTTTCAACGGCTAATACAAATTTAGAGAGTTAAAGTGACCCATAGCTCTGAGCCTGCCCCACACCAAGGGCAAATGGCCCTGTATAACCACATCTTGCACCTAGGTTTCTACTGGCCCACCATGGTAGAAAACACCTAGAAACATGTGCGCAGGTGCCATAAGTGCCAAATACATGTCAAGAGGATACACCGGCTTGCCAATGACCTCCACCCCATCATCACACCTTGGCCCTTCCACACTTGGAGGGTAGACCTAATAGGTAAAATCCACCCACCTTCCAAGGGATACTGCTTCATCATAGTGGCCACAAAATATTAAACCAAATGGGCAGAGGCTATACCTTTAAAGAGAATTTGCGTAGAGAATATTGCCAATTTCTTTAGGCAATATATAGTTCACCAGTTCAGAGTCCCAATGAGAATTTTGATAGACAGTGTCTTGTCCATTAAGAATCAAGAAGTTTGAGACCTTTTGGGTCAGCATGGAGCAAGATTGGGCATGTCTACAACTTATTACACATAGGGGAATGGGCAGTAGAGGCCACAAATGAAACTTTACTGAGAATGTTGAGCAAAATGGTAGTAGAAAATCAAAAGGACTAGTTAGAAAAATTATCAGAAACTCTCTGGGCTTACAGAACAATGATTAGGAAAAGTACACAAGCAACACCCAGTTCCCTAGTTTATGGTCAAGAAATGGTGCTACGGGTGGAGATACAAACAGTTTCCGCTCGTGTAGCCTTTGCGATGGGAAAACAATTCAAAACAGAGGACATGGTTCAGCTGCTCGGTGAAAGGCTAGAATACATTGACGAAGAAAGGTAAAAAGCATTACAGCAACATATAAAATACAAACAAGCCTTAGCCGCAAACTTTAACAAACTAGTGAAGCCCAGGAAATTTATAGGAGACAAAGTCCTTAAGTCAACACTCCATGTTAGACAAGGCAAAGTTGCTAGCAAAATTGCCCCTAATTGGGTCGGACCGTACGTGATCCAAGAAGCTCACCCATCGGGATATGATGTATTAAAAAACTATAGACAGCGGGTAAGAAGTTGAAATTGTGAATGGCCACTAGTTGAAGCCATATTTTGAATAAGGTTGTAAAGATGTGTTATGTTTATCACATGTACTTCTTTTAAAATTTTGTATATGTTTAGAAATAAAAGGTTTGCAAGTTCTATATGAAATACATGTTGTATGTTACATACTTATCCTG
Source organism: Nelumbo nucifera (assembly GCF_055504915.1). NCBI lineage: Eukaryota > Viridiplantae > Streptophyta > Magnoliopsida > Proteales > Nelumbonaceae > Nelumbo > Nelumbo nucifera. The sequence goes on from NC_142651.1 coordinate 72,471,043, forward strand.
AAAATATCAAGCGATAAATTTCTGCAAGCATATATCAATAGCATGTATCCTTCCAGGAACATTTTGCGATGCACCTTGAATTTGTTGCGACAAAAGTTTGATATAGCCATGTATTTTGAGAAGTGCGATGAAGTTATGTTTATTTATGAATGAATGTCTTGTTCGATATACTTGTGCACTGAATTTTGTTTATGTGTTATATATATACATACATATATACTCTTATATACCTTGGTCCGTCTAGGATGTCGCATGCTCCATGCGAAGGCCCTAGCAGCCTCAGGCACATTCTTATATACCCTGTCCGCCTAGGATGCCGCATGCTCCATGCGAAGGCTCTAGAAACCCTAGGTGCATTCTCACATACCTTGGTCTACCCAGGATTCCGCATGCTCCATGAGAAGGCCCTGGCAACCCCAGGCGCATTCTCACATACCCTAGTCCACCCATGATGACGCATGCTCAATTCGAAGGCACTAGCAACCCCAGAAGCAATGACAAAACAAGACAGACATAACAATGTTTGCGATGATCTACCATGATGACCCAGAGCGGTGCACGATGAATTTCAAGTACTTTGCCTCATTTAACAAACATAATGCCCTGGAATGAAGGACGATCAGACTTAACCTATCCTATGCATGGACAACAATATTCTACTAAACATCACAAATCCTCGCTGCTGATGTTTTACTTCTACAAGAGAACCTAAGGCCTCTTTTCATACAATGACAAAACCCTACCACAATGGTTATAAAGGTTTAGGGCTTATAATCAACTCTCATGGCTAGTTACCTCCCCAAACCATTATTGCGATGAAATCCTAGCTTATGCTTATTTTCTACATTATGATTAAGTCCCAATTGTATCACCCACAAGAAGCCTTGCTTTCTCAAGGCGCAACATCATTGGGTTCTTGCATAGGTAACAAAGGCGTACTACTCTACAAAATAAACCCACTTCATTTTTCTATAAACATAGACCTCAACACTCACTTCATAGCTCATTCCTCCTATATGTTATTGAATTAACCCCTTCGCAATTTATAGTGTTTTCGGAATAGCACTCAATTTCCCTTCTTCTAACGATTTGTGATAAAGTCTAAAAGATATCCGATTTCAAAATGTTTACACTGAATATTATTATTTGGCACTTGTATAGTTCTTATCAACATTGTTTTAAAATTGTGCTAAATGTACAAACTAAGAAGTACACGCGGTTTGTTTAGTGTTGTGTAATTTATGCACAGTCAATTCAGGCAAGTGTACCTTAGTCAAATGTACGTATAATGATGAGAAAAGTGTCGATCTCACAAATATTAGATCACAGTATCAAATCAATTTTAAACTAACCTAAGTTGAACTCGTGAATCAATTGAATGAATAAAAACTAAAAGAATTAATGCAAATCCAAGAACTTAATAAAAATTGAATTGATGGATGAATGCAACTAGGGTTAGATTTCATTAAATCAAGTTTATATAATTACCTATTTAATTGAACTCAAGACCGAAATTACCCTAAGGTATATTAAAGTTATTTTCATGTGATGGTGGATTTCTCTAAACTAATTAATAAGCTTTCTCAAGTCATATTAATCCTTTATTAATCCAATTCTATTATCAAATTTCTAAGTGGTTGTCAAAAGGATAAATAAGCATTAATTTCTTTGGAAACCTCTAATCGTAGAAGGGGATTTGACTCACTAAGCTTCTTTTATTCCCACACATGAGCTAATCATCTTTCGATATCATAGTCTATCATGCGATTTTTATTGCCTAGGGGTCTAGTTCATAACAATCCTTTGGCCAGTCATGCATGAATCATCAAATCATTAAAAGATTGGCCAATTCTTTTAAAGCATTAAGAATAGCAATAAAAATTCATCATGCAAATAATAAAGGTCTCGAATTGAATTAAACAAATAACTATATAATCTTAAGATTAAAATCCATCTAAACCCTAGCTAAGAGAATTCAGCTATACATCATTAAATTCAACATACTCAAGAAAATTATAGGGGAAATACAGCAAAAACACATCAAAGAATTTATAAAATTACAAGAAAACTTTAGCCTTTGAAGGTAGAAGACAAGTGCAGCAACTAATCCTTTCTCCCTCTTGAATTCGGATTCTTCCTCTCCTTCTCTGGCATGCTGAAATTACTTCCTCTTCTCTTCTGATGTGCTGAGACTGCTTCCTCTTCTCTTCTCTACTGAATTCTCTCTAAGGATGTGTCATTTTGCCTTGAGTCTATGGTTATTTTTATAGTGCAGCCTCCCCCTCAATTTCTTCTTAATGCATACTCCTAATTCAACACAAATTAGGTCTCTTAGTTTTTATCTCAGTTGAATTCCTATCTCTTCTGCACTGCCAACTGCTAGACCCGAAACTTGTAGCTCGAATGGCACTAGGTTGGCGGCGGAATTAAGTTGAGTGATAAACACAATAGTTATATCCCTATCTCTTATCTTTAATTATCCGTTTGAATCACCTCAATCCGAATTGTAGGCAGAGAGTTATGCCCAAAATACGAGAACTATATCAAAACAGGAAATTTCCCGATTTTTGTGCATACATATCAAATCCGATTTCAATGGATTCTCTCCTTCATGGTTACATCATGGAGCATCATTGTTGCATGGTCCTTCTTCTATGATCATCTTGATCAATTAAATCAAACTCCTCCTTAAAATTGCACAATTAAGCTCCAAATCATCTTGCAAGACAATTTCATCATAATTAGTGCAATACCATGTTAATTCCAAAAACATTATTACCCAAAATCATCAAGTTAGAGGTATGAAAATATGTACAAATATAGGCTTATCATTTAGCTAATTACACCAGCACATATTCTGCAATAATGTTTGGTTTTAAGGCTCTTATTGGTTAAGATTTTGGGCGAACATGCTCCATTACTAAAACGAACATCATATCTCACAAAAACTACAAAATCTTTTTTTTATGGATGTTATTGCGATAACTTTCTAATGACACTGAGGTAAAAGAATAATGTTCACCTCATACTCCTGCTTGCAGCGAACGTTATCAGCCTTAGTGTTATTTGATACCCACGCATGTCCTCAAAATTCAAACTTCTTATGATTCAAACACAAAATAACAACATGGGATATCATCCATAACAGTGTTATGGTTAGAAGAATGCGCAAAGCCTGGTAGCCTACTGGCACTGCAATAGACCCACTAAGATGTAATAACAATATTATTCTTTGAATCGTTAGACAACACAATCAGCATCCAATATAAGTCAAAGTTAAAATCTTTCTTTTTTCCATTACAAAAAGAAAATTGATAGGGTGAGGAACCATAAATGTTTACATAGCAGACTAGCTTCTTCGCATAATATCTATGTCTTCTAGACCCTGCTTTCGTGTCTCAAAGTCCATCATGTCTTTCTCCTCAGCCTCATACTCGGACACTTTTTTCATTGACGGGCACACTCCTCCAATAGGGTGTCTAGCTTCTCGGTCACCATCAAGAGGCCAGCTTTAACCACCTTGAGGCAAAGACGCACATCCCTTCAGAGACCAATAGAATGCATGGGCCAATAGAATGACCCGTTCTTCAATCTGCTTCATTTGGAAGCCAAACACAGCAAACGACTCGTAGGTCCTTCCCGATCGATCAAATTCAGACCATGAAATCTCATCACTAGACTGATTCATGATGCAATCCATCATCACCGCAATAGTATTCAGCACCGCCCCTACGATCACCGGGTGATGTCCATGGATGGTAGCCAATCGTTCCAAATGATGACTGAGGCAAACTTTTCCATGGAGCCCGACACGGAGTACTTGTCATTTCTATGAGGACCTTGGATTTGGACAGGGTCTACGATCTCATAGCCTAGAGGAGCGACATCATTGTTGACATAGTATTATTTAAGCTCATCACGGACTAACGCGAGCTCCTCATCATATGACGATGGCTCCTCGAAGGGCAACACCACCTCGAAGCTTGTGGCTTCACTCTTAGGCTGGACCCCCGAGCCACCAGGAGCGTCGGCCTCAACAGGGTCAATAGTGGTAACCCCTTCCTCGTGATGAAATTCGGGATCCGTTGTCTCACATGGTGCCTCAACACCTCGGTCGTAGTGGGTTCCTGCACCTCGGTACTAGTCTATTGCGACCTAGAGAATGGCAGCACAGGAGTATCGATGATCAGTGGGCCCCTTGGGGTAGCTTCAGCCTCATGAACCGGTTCAGCACACGCCTCCCTCGGTGCCTCCACGGGAGCTTCTTCCCCCTGCGCGACAACAACTACAGCAATCCATCAATGTCTGCACTTTCAGCAGCCTCCTATGTCTGATTGGGGGGGTTGCAATGACTGTAATTCACGCACCAGCCACTAGATAATTGGTGAGATTGACACAATAGAAGGGTCCACATCAAAAGGGATCTGCAATGAAGAAAACCACAAACAATTAGAACTCAAGTTAATCACAATATAAAGATAACACAAACGGAGATGTTACATATACCTTCTCACCCTAGTGTCCTCACAAGGAACCTCCGGGGCCTCTACGCCAAGCTGAGTGCCTTCTGGCTCCATATGCTTCAGAACAAAAGACTTCAAGCAAATTAGTAACAAATGCGGAAAACTAATCGCAACTAGAACAATGTAAATACATTGGTACACTGGTACTTACCAAATCAACCTTTGCAAATCCCCTACTCCAAGGACGGGGGGCCATCTTCTTCACACCCACCTGAGACACGGACGGAAGTGACTTTCTCACCATGAATGGCCACTGCTGATTGCACCAACTCTATATCGAGTGCGTCCTTCATCTCACTCGCTAGGGTAGGAGGCTCTCGCCTGAACTCCTCCTGGCTTGGCTAGGGCGAGCACCTATCTTGACTATCCCCTGGCTGTGATAAAGCTATATCTGGGGCAGGGACATGTGGTACAAATGGTATAAGTGGATCAGCTACGAGAGGCACCCTCACCGTCCTAGGTTTCTTCATTACAGAAGGGCAACTGCTCTCACCCTATCCAAATGGTAGATGGAAAGTTGAATTTCACCGGTGCGATCAAGTTGGGGGTGTGATAACTCTATATTTTGATGCCTTAAGGGCATCATTTTAGGGGTATTTTAGACCTTAGACTGACTAATCTATACCCTTTTCTGGTTAAATTCAATGTTGTGACCTCCAAATTCTGGGTAAAAACTAGGAAATTTATAGAGTTTTTTGCAGATTTTGGGAAGCTGGTGAGAATTTCAACTGAGGGAGGGGTGTTTCTGTGAAAAACTGAGCACAGGAGGGCACCTCCTATTTGTTAAACCCAGAAAGGCACCCCTCCTTCAGGCGTTTCCCCACTCATTCTTTTCACCTCTAACAAACCCTAGCCGCCCCTAATTGCTAAATCTTCACCTTCCACTCCTCCCTAAAATCTAATCTCAACCATCCAAGCCTTAATAACCTCTCATACCCTTAGATCTTTACCTTGCAATCTCCACCCTCCATTCTAGGGCGCCATCTCTTTAGCATTCTAACACTAGGGCCCCACCTAACTCCTAATCTCCACCATTCAAACCCTATGAGCTTAAATTCCAGCCCTCCATACTTATAGGTGCCCTCTCCTTTTCACTCTAGCCGTTGGACCCCTCTACTTTATTTCTAACCCTCCATTTCTAAACCCTAGGGGTGCCCATTTTCTGCATAAACCCACTAGTCGCCCTTCTCTTTCTCTCTAATCCCAGTTTTGTCCACCCTTCTCTACAAAAAGGACCCCAAGGGCCCTGGAGAAGGGGTTGGTCAATTCATCCAATTCAACAAGGCTAAGGTTTCTTGAGGAGTTCAAGGGTTGTAGAAAGGAAGGACGCATAGATCTTGTCAAGAGGGGTTCTTGCAAGCAGTCCAGCCAATTTGCAACTACTACCATTGGATTTGATTAGCCATCCGTTTTGTTTTCTTTATTTTCTTTTATGTTATTTTAATTCTAGCAATCTTTTAGATTTAATTTCTATTTGTTAGTGTGTTTTGCAGATCTAAATTCATTCAGTTCAAGGCTAAGGTGTCTCAAGGGGTTCGAGGGCTGAATGGAGGGAGAAAGCGTGCATTTCATCTTCCCGGATAGCTACCGCCACTGGATCCGAATTTTGGATCATTTTTATTTATTTTTTTTGTTGGTTTCAGTGTTCTTTAATTTCTGAATTTTAAAAATTGTCTTGTTCAATTCAGAACATTTAATTTCCGCAATAATAAATTTTTTGTTCTTATTTTCTACAAATCCCAAATCTATTTTTCTTTTATTTGTCCAGAACGAAAACAATAATTTTTATTCTAGCTTCCTTGTGGGTTTGGCCCCATCCTCATCATGTATTACATTGTTTAAGGTTACGTGAGGATTGGATAAATTTACAAATCTCTAAACTGGTGCCATGGGTGTTTGATGACGCATCCCGGGTGCACTAAGTTTTTGGCGCCGTTGCTGGGAAGCAACGAATTGAAAATTTATATTTCTTTGTTTCATATCTGTTTACATTATTTTCTTTTTACTTTGTTAGTTTTCTGATCTTTGGAAATAAAACTCTCATAATTCTTCTTTGTTTTCACAGGACATAGCAGTCGAAGGCGGGGTGTTGGAACACTACCGAACTACGCACAAAAAAAAATATTGGGTAGCGATTCAGGTGTGGTCATCCCAACTTATTTCTAATTTTTCTTTTTATTTTTTAATTTATCTTGGTAGATTAGTGTTTTCGAATCTTTGGTTTTTTATTTTTTTTTATTTCAAAATAGATTTGGTTATATTTTTTTAGGATTATTTTTTTTTCTTTTGTTTCATCTTTAGATCTAATTAGTTATTTAATTGAGTAATTAATTGTTAATTAGGAAATTATTCAAAATTTTGAATTTAAATTTTAATTTGAATCTGAATCTGAATCTGAATTTGAATTTGAATTTGAATTTGAATTTAAACTTCAAATTTCAAATTTTGAATTTCAAAAAAAAATAATATTTTAAAATTTTTTGCATTTGCATTCCAACATTTAGGGTTTGATATGCTCTAGAACATGCATCATATAGGATTATTTAATTGATGAAATCATCTTGTTAGTTTTTAATGTGTTAGGGTTTTTCATTTTTTTAATTGCTCTCTTTGCTAAATTAATTTGTTTAATTATTTTATTGCTGAATTGCATATTCGAGATAACCGTTCATGCACTATAATTAGTTGCATTTATTTTGTTTATTATGTTTTTCCGTTAATCCATTTAAGGGCAATCCAAATTAAATAAGATAAGGTAGGGATTTCATCACCCTTCCTTGGCCTAGAAACCACCACCCTTTCACGTGTGGTTCACCCTAAACCTTAATTTAAAATTTGGATAGCAAGATCCTATAGGAGGCCCCACACATTTGGTTCAAAAGTGTTCTGATTTTTAGGGAAGCTTATAATTACTTTTCATAACGGGCGGTGGGTGTCTAAGGAAAGAGGTTAACCGGCTAAGCCTAAGTAGGTTCTGTGGTTACTTAATTAGGTCCTTGCGAGAGCAAGGGGAGCCTCCCACATCCCCACCTACTAGCTAACCAAAGGAAGTGGTCCAATTCCAAGTGAACCTAAGAGGATTCACATTGGTTAAACCACTAGTTTAGGAAACCTTAGGTCAGCCCCTAGGCCATGTGTGAAATGCTTGCATTTTTTTAATTTAAAAATTCAAATTTGAATTTAAATTTCAAAAATTTAAATTTCAAATTTCAAATAAAGAAAGAGAAAATAAAAAATTTAAAAATTCAAATTTGAGTTACATTTCAAAATCTAAATTTGAAATTAAAATTCAAAATTTAAATTTCAAATTTCAAAATAGAAGAAAAAGGGACTTCTGAGTTGTATGTTGGGAAGGAGATCTTTGAGGAGAGAAATAGTAGAACCCATACCTGAGATAGAGAGATACCTCCATCACCCGCAACGCAACCAAATGGCCTGGATCGATGATGAACAACCCATAAAGTTGAAGGAGTATTTCACTCCGACCCAATATAACCCTTCATCCTGCATACAGTTGTCAGATACCCAAGCCTTGCAGTATGAGATTAAATCAAGCACAATCCAAATGCTCCTCTCTTTCTACGGGAACCCAAGTGAGGACCTATACAAAGACATAGATGAGTTTCTGGAAATTTATTCCACTGTAAGGATCCAAAACATTAATGACGATGCCCTTAGGTTAACTCTTTTCCCCTTCTACTTGAAAGACAAGGCCAAGCACTAGTTGGGAACTATAGGGAGACCTATTAGAACTTGGACAGAAATGCAGCAAATATTCCTTAGAAAGTGCTACCCTATAGGACGAACCAACACCATGAGAAGAGCCATCACTGGATTCACCCAAACACCGGGTGAACAAATTCACGAGTCTTGGGAGAGAATGAAAGAGTTGTTGAGAAAGTGCTCACACCATGGCCTGTCCAAGTGGCAAATTGTCCAAGCCTTCTATGAAGGTTTGACTGATCAGTACAGGCAAATGGTAGATGCATCCTGTGGGACAGCATTTATGAGTAAAAGTGAGGATGAAGCATGTTCTCTTTTCGAAACATTGAGTGAAATTTTCATCAACAATGCATTATTATATTCCTATGAAAGGTCAGTGGGACCCTCAAAGAGGGCAGAGCTCTACGAAGTCAGGAACAGTATAAAGTCCGAGGCAAGAATGGACCTGAATGCAATCTCTAGAAAATTGAACAAGGTAGATTTTCTAGCCCAAAATCTTGATCAATTCTTCACCTATAACCAGCAACCGGGCCCATCTACACCTTATCCTAAAGTTTGTTCCATTTGTGCCAGCCCAGCCCACCAAGTTGAGGATTGTTCAATGGCGGCCCAATTTCTGTCATTTATCCAAGAACATGTTCAGGTAGTCCAAAGTGTCTCGAGGCCTAATAATGACCCATTTTCAAATACTTACAACCCTGGGTGAAGAAATCACCCTAACTTTCCTTGGAAAACACATCAACCTAACACAGTCCCAGTAGTACCATCCATCTAACTCCATGGCCCAACAATTTCAAAGGCCACAAGTATAGAGCCAATTCCAGCAGACTTACCCTAGGAACCAGCCGGTTCAACCTTATCAGGTTTACCCACAACCTCCTCAGACCAGTACAGTTGATGACAAATTAATGCAGCTTCAACAGTTGATTCTAACTCAGCAGCAGTCCATCACTAGATTAGATATCCAAATAGGACAACTAGCTAAAGCCAATGCGAAGAGAGAAGTAGGACAACTACCGAGTCAACCGGTTGTGAATCCTAAAAATCAGCCACCGGGTTTTCCTCCACAGCAGATTCAACCACCTCCTAAGAACCCTCAGTTTGAAAATGCCAAGGCTATTACAACCTTAAGGAGTGGGAGGATTTTAAAGGACCCGTATGAGAAAAAGTAATTTGAAAACATCAGTGAAGAAGAAAAAGAACAATAACACCATAAGTTGAGGGGGGGGGGAGAAAAAGGAAAGGAAAATTTAAAAGAAGAACCTATAGTGAACTGACCTGTAGTTCCCTTTCCATCTGCACTCACAACCGGGCCATTGCAAAAAGATGAAAGAGACTCGCAATGAGGAGATCAGGGAATTTTTCAAGAAAGTCCATATAAACATCCATCTCCTCAATGCGATCCAACATGTCCTGGCCTACACCAAGTTCTTGAAAGAGCTGTGTACTGAAAAGAGGGAGCCACGATCGGCCCCACAAAAAGTGATGATCTTGATAGATGTTAGAGTGGTTCACATAAACCAACTCCCCCGGAAAAATGAAAGACCTTGGTGCTCCTATAATAAGTTGTGTCATCTTTGGAATCACTTTCGATCAGGCCCTATTGGATCTTGGGGCCAGTATAAATATGCTCCCCTCTATTATTTATGAAAGGTTCAAGATTGGCAAGTTAAAACCTATCCCGGTAATTCTGCAACTCGTTGGTCAATCAATCAAGACTCCTTGAGGTGTTATTGAGGACGTCATTGTCAGAGTAGAGGATTGTTACTTCCTAGTAGATTTTATCGACCTAGACATGACCCCAACCGAGGAACTGAACCATAACCCGATAATCTTAGGACATTTGTTTCTAGCAACTACCAATGCAAACATCAACTGTAAATCCGGAGAAATGGACATTTCGTTTGGGGAACAAAAAGTCCGATTAAAAGTATTTAGTGCCACTAAGTATCCAAACCTAGGGGAAGATGAGTTCAAGGTAGATGTAGTGGATGACCTTGTAAATGCCCTGTCTACCCTTTGGTTAGCACAATCTGAGCCCTGTCTGTGTAAAGAAGAAAGCGAGTTTGGAAGTGTAGATGTGAGAAGTGAGTGAATGCGTCTAGCTGAAGACGTTAAACTTAGCACTGGTTGGGAGGCAACCCAACGTAGTTTTCAATTGTTTTTGCTTTTAGGATTAGAGTTTTTGTTTCTTTTCTTGATTCGAGACCAGTTGGTTGACCTTGAACCCCTTGGGAAAACCCTCTTCATTATTCCCTTTGGCCCAAGTCCCTTTGCAACATTCTAGTCATGCCATTAGGGACAATGGCATTTAAGTTGGGGGCGAGGAAAGAGAGAAAATTTTGAAAATCTGAGAGAAAATTTAAAAACAAAATTGAGAAGCTAAGCCTTTAAATATGTAGAATTAAAATTTCACTAAAAATTTAAAATTTTTTCCATTAAAAGAGATTCCCAAACAGAAAAAGTTAAGGAAACTAATAAAATAATCTTGAATTTTGTAGAGACTGGTAGCAAGTGACAGGAGTTAAATTGGTCTTGTTTGAATGTTGTCAAAGCCGTTTAGAAATTGAAAATACTTCCAAGTTTGCTCCTGTGAAGATAAGAAGAGAAAGATTGAGAAATCAGACGAAAAATTGTTCAAATTAATAGAGATAGTGGACTACCCCGAACAGTGCTGAATTTTACACACATCAAAAAAAAAAGAAAAAAAAAGAAAAAAGAGAGAATAAAAGGTCAATGGACACCCTAGACTTACTAACCGGGTCTCTTCACCTATGTTAAGTGTCAAGATTCGCATCAAACGGGAAAGGGATTGTCAAAGACACTTACCTAACACTTAGTAACCGGGTCTCTTCACTAAAGTCAAGTGTCAAGATTCGCGTCAAACGGTGGAAGGTAGCAATAAAAATGTGTGTGCATATCAAGTTCAGGGGTAGACATCCACTGCCAGAAAATGATAAGAAGAATACCCACCTGATTTTAAAAATAAATCTTAGTTTATCGAGACGGTTTGCAAATGGAAGGGTATTTAAGAATTTTAAGCCAAGTTTGTGTAATGTTCAAAGCAGGATGGTTTTACCCCTTAAACCCAACACTGATCTATACAAAGTTTGGGAATTCTGGAATCAGGATACTTGGCTAATTTTGTTAGGGATAATCTAGCAATGGTTAAGCTGGGGGTGTGATAACTCTATATTTTGTTGCCATAAGGGCATCATTTTAGGGGTATTTTACACCTTAGATTGACTAATATGTACCCTTTTTCTAGTTAAATTCAATGTTGTGACCTCTGAGAGTCCCTATGCAAATTCTGGGTAAAAACTGGGAAATTTACAAAGTTTTCGGCAGATTTTAGGAAGCTAGTGAGAATTTCAGCTGAGAAAGGGGGTGTTTCTATGAAAAACTAAGCATAAGAGGGCGCCTCCTATCTGCTAAACCCAGAAAGGCACCCCTCCTACTGTATTAGCATACTCCCCTCTCCTTAGCAAACCCTAGGGTGCCTCCCCACTCATTCTTTTCACCTCTAACAAACCCTAGCCACCCCCTAACTGCTAAATCTTCACCTTCCACTCCTTCGTAACATTTAATCTCAATCATCCAAGCCTTAGCAACCTCTCATACCCTTAGATCTTTACCTTGCAATCTCCACCCTCCATTCTAGGGTGCCATCTCTTTAGCATTCTAACCCTAGGGCACCACCTAACTCCTAATCTCCACCATTCAGTCCTAAGAGCTTAAATCCTAGCCCTCCATACTTATAAGCACCCTCTCCTTTTCACTCTAGCCGTATGACCCCTCTAGTTTAATCCTAACCCTCCATTCCTAAACTCTAGGGGTGTCCATTTTCTACATAAACCCACTAGTCGCCCCTTTCTTTCTCTCTAATCCTAGTTTTGTCCACCCTCTCTATAAAAAGGACCCCAAGGGCCCTAGAGAAAGGGTTGGTCAATTAACCCAGTTCACAAGGCTAAGGTTTCTTGAGGAGTTCAAGGGTTGTAGAAAGGAAGGATGCCTAGATCTTGTCAGGAAGGGTTCCTGCAAGCAATCTAGCTAATCTGCAATTACCGCCACTGAATTTAATCAGCCATCCCTTTTGTTTTCTTTATTTTCTTTTATGTTATTTTATTCTAACAATCTTTCAGGTTTAATTTTTGTTTGTTTGTGTGTTTTTCAGATCTGGATTTGTTCGGTTCAAGGCTAAGGTGTCTCGAGGGGTTCGAGGGCTAAACGGAGGGAGAAAGCATATATTTCGTCTTCCCGGACATCTACCACCACTGGATCCGAATTTTGAATCATTTTTATTTTATTTTTTTTGTTGATTTCAGAGTTCTTTAATTTCTGAATTTTTTATTGCCTTGTTAAATTCAGAACATTTAATTTCAGCATTAATAAATTTTATGTTCTTATTTTCTGTAAATCCCATATCTATTTTCATTTTATTTGTCTGGAACAAAAATAATAATTTTTATTCTTGCTTCCCTGTGGGATCGACCCCTTCCTCACCATGTACTACGCTGTTTAAGGTTACATAAGGATTGGCAAAATTTGCAAATCTCTAAACTGGTGCCACGGGTGTTTGAGGACACATCTCGGGTGCACCAAGAGCAAAGGATCCGAGGGTGTCTTCAAACTTGCTCACATGCTCTTGCGGGCTTCCTTTTTTCCCATCGTACTACGGCTGTAGGTAGGGTGTGGTTAGCCTAAGTGGGGGTGGTCTCCTTGAAAGACAAAGGAAGGCCGAAACAGGGGATCAACCAGGGGGTTAGGGTGAAAAGGAATGGTGACGTGGCTTAGCAGGGAGTCCAATGATTGAGTGTATCAGAAATCAAATGAATCCCTTCACTACAAGGAGAGTTCTTATTTATAGTGAGGGATTCCGAGATCCCGAAAAGAAGGAAGAAAGAGCGATTGATTCCTATTAGGGAAGGGAACATTAGATTTGTTGCCAATCGTTAGGGAGCACTACTAGGGATTCGCTACGTCTCTTATGAGATCACTCAAGGCTGACTTTCCTTTTCCTAGAGGAATCTCATAATCTACGCATACTACTTCCTTTTGCACCCTATTTGACCGACATGGCTCTATTGACATTATCATTTGGCAGACACATCTTAACTAAACTTACGTGGCACATTCCTAGTTTTAGAAAACTGCATTTTTCAAGGATCGTTCTTGGACCGAAATGGACCATATTTGAAACCAACAAAGAAAGGAGAAACATACCAGATATGGAATCCATGCCCAAAGAGTGTACCAAAACCAGCTTACACTAAAGATGGCGGAACTTGAATTAAAGTCAATTCAGCAACACAGTTTTCAGCAAAACTGTAATCCAACACCTTGGATCGAACAAGGGAGGTGAGAACAAATTTTCTCTATATTTTTCTTGCAAAAATCAGATTTGGAACAAATCAATATTAGTCCAAGAAGTGGAGTTTGAGTTAGGGTTTTTGGGGCAGCAAGAACAGAGAGAAAGAGCTCATAGTAAAGTGATCTGGAGCAAATCGAACTCTATGTTCTTAAACCGTAAGGATCACCACTCCTAATCGAGTTAGGAGGTTCCTAATCCAAATCTTTATTTGGATTTTGACTCTTTAAGTGGATAAGACTTATCCTCTTATCCTAAAGGTTGATCTAGACACAAATCCAAACATATATTCGCCCAAGTCACATGACTTCTTAAGCTGTCATGTGACCACTTGATTAATCCAATTAATCTTGGGCTTTATGCCCATTAAGCAAGTGGCTCACGTCCCTAAGTAGTTGCTGGCCCATTTGGTTCTCTTTGTAAGGCATGGGACCCCAATAATGACCCTATATAAGCCCATATGGGTTCGGCCCAGCCTCTATGAAAAGGCTTGTCGAATTCATTGTCAAGTACAGTAAACCCCTGAGTCCATCAGTATTGTCTTTTAATGGGCCCAACATTTACATTAAATGATCCTTGAGTCCAGCCATCCTATGAAGGCCCAAGGACAATGGACTTAAGTAAGATATATCGCATTTGGTAATCATCCCTAAATGGTCTCTTACACTTAACCTCTCAGCCCATAATGATCAACCACTGCCCGATAGGGAAGGACCTCTCCCTTGGTTGCAAGGTGCAGTGATGCACCCTCTGCTCGGATGGGTCCCAGGAATTAAAACTTTTTGCAAACATTTTCAATATAATATATATATATTATCATATAAATATATTTTGCAAAACTAATGTCAAATAAGTTTGAAATCGACTGCCGGTAGTTTTGGTTTCCATGAAAGATAGTGCAGTCCTGATCATTCACTATGTCCAACAAAGGGGTTGATCATATCACTATGATCACCCACTCGAGTGAATTCTCAGACTGACCCAACATACCCAGGTATTGAGCCTGAAGGATCTCACTGTTTGGCATATCAAAGACAGCCCAATCCGACACCCAGTGCAGTACCATAATCGAGTCTAGGGGTTAAATGTAACTTTCCAGTTTTGCCCACCAGTCTCCAAGGTCTAGGGCATAACTGAAAAATGATCCAAGTTCAGTGTTTCAAACAAACACACAATGCATGTACTTCAGGTCCAACCATGACAACCGAGACAAGCTACCCCAACCTTCTTGGAAGAACATCAGTGTCAACCTTGGTAGGACAAACTTCCTCAAGTCTATCCAACAGTTGAGAACATTCTAAATTAACACAAGTCTCATAAGTTTCCAGTTTAAGGGTAATTACATAGAAATGCACCAATTATAACAACAAAACAATAATGTACTTTTAGTCATTTATAATAAATGCATCAATACATCTATCTGATTGGAGCTAAGGGCACACTATCTTACAGCTCCAACTTGCACTTAGGTCTAATCCGGTTCAAGCCTGAGTCCCATACTCTCTACGTGTTTCTCAAACACTTTCTGTGTCAGTGGCTTAGTCAATGGGTATGCCACATTCTCCGTTGATGTTACCTTCTGAATCTGGACATCTCCTCTACCAACAATCTCCTACAGATCCAGTGTTGTCACACAACAGTGGAATGGGTGATGGTAGGATTCCAAATTCTAGGATGAACAACTCCATCCATTAGGCAGCCTCACTTACAGCAATGTGCTTGGCTTCGGTTGTAGACTATTCTTCTTACTATACAGGACCTCAACATAAAGATGTAACCAGATGTAAACTTTCTATCATGTGGGTGTGACTGGAAATCGGCATCAATATACCCAACGATCTGTAGTGAACTACCATCGAAGACAAGACAAAACTCTTTTGTCCTCTAAAGGTATTTGATTATGTTTGTCATGACAGTCCAATGCTCCTTCCTGGGTTAGACTGGTATCTACTTACTACACTTACAGCATGAGAAATATCTAGCTGAGTGCACAACATGGCATATACGATGCTCCCTATGGCAGAGGCGTGGGGAACCTTTTGAAGGGATGAGAGATCCATCGTATGAACGCCCAAATTTTGTGGAATAAGGTGGACGAATTTCAAAAAATTCTCTCCCTTCAACTGGGAATCGCATTCCCAATTTTAGAAAAATCGTATTTTTTAAGGATCAATCTTGAACCATGAATCGAACCAAAGACTGCTCCCATTGAAAATGGCGCAGTGTAGGATGGAGCAGAATCAGCAGTGTTCTCTCCAAGAACCTAATCCTTCGCAAGAAATAGCAGTATGGAACGTGAGCACAGCTTCCTATCAGTCCCTTCACAAGGAACTGATGTCAAGATCAAATCTTGATTTCTCCCACTAATCTGGAGGTCGAACTGGCAGGTGAGGCGGTGGCAGGAAGGAGGCGGCAAGGGAGAATTTTCGCAGATGTGCTGAATTCTCTCTTCTGTGATTTCAGCTCTGAAGACAAGTGAAGAACTTGTGTTGTGATGTCTAAAGGTTGCCACCCCCTCCTCCTTTTATAACCTTAAAGGGATCATCTCCTAATCCCATTAGGAATTGATGATCCAAATCATATTTGGATCAGACTTCCCATTAAGTGAGAAGAGTAAACCCTTATCTCATCTGCAGATTGGATCAGCCTTCTCCTAATCTCATTAGGAGGTCTCCAGATCTGAATCACATTCAGATCTAGACTCTCTGAGTGGATAGGGTTAAGTCCCAATCCTATCTGCTAATCCAATCTCAGAATTTGCCCCTTATTTAACTGATTTAGCCCAGTTTGAAATGGGC
Source organism: Nelumbo nucifera (assembly GCF_055504915.1). Lineage (NCBI taxonomy): Eukaryota > Viridiplantae > Streptophyta > Magnoliopsida > Proteales > Nelumbonaceae > Nelumbo > Nelumbo nucifera. Next base: position 72,487,455 of record NC_142651.1, read on the forward strand.
TTTAGGCCCATTAAGGTTATGTGCTCACCTAGCCTTCCTAACTGCTGCCCAGTTGGGATTCCTTGTGTGGCGTGGGACCCAAACATTGATCTACACATCAGCCACATGGGTTCAGCGCAGCATTTATTACAAGGCCTGGCCAAATACACTGTTATGGACAGTGCACCCCTGAAACCCATCACATGGGCCTCTATTGGGCCCAACACTTACATTAAGTGGTCCCTGGGCCAAGCCACCTTGTAACACCCTGGAACTGTGGACAGATGCAAGATTAGCCCATCAGGTATTACCCTTAATGGTCTTACACTTAACCTCTCAGCCCATAACGATCAAACACTACCCGACAAGAGAGGACCTCTCCCTCGGCTGCAAGGAACATTGTTGCACTCTGCTTATACGGATCCCAGGAATTAAAACCTTTTGCAAACATTTTAGAAACCGTAATATATATACTTTTACATTTCATATAAAATATATTTTGCAAAACAAATCTCAATGATTGAAATCGGCTGCCAGCAGTCTTGGTTTCCATCAGAGAGATTGCATCCTCGATCATTACCTTTGTCTGACAAAGGGGCTGATCCTGTCACTATGATCACCCACTCAGATGAATTCTCAGACTATCCCAACGTACCCAGGTTTTGACCCCCGCTAAGGATCTCACTAATTGGTACATCAAAGACAGCCCAATCCGACACCTAGTGCAGTATCATAATCGAGTCTAGGGGTCGGGTGTAACTTTCTAGTTTTGCCCATTAATCTCCAAGGTCCAGGACAATACAGGAAATCTTGTCCGGTTCAAAGATTCAATTAATCCTACACTACATGTGCCTTGGGTCTTGCCCTGGCGGCTAAGACAGGCCACCCCAATCGACTTGGTGGCACATCAATGTCAACCTTATTAGGATAGGTCTCCCCAGACCGACCCACTGGCTGTGAACATTCTAAACTAGCACGAGTCTCACTAAGTGTTCTGTTTAAGGGTATTACACAAAAACACACCACAAGAACATGAATCAAATATGTACTTTATTCATTTACAATGAACTCATAATGTACATCATTCTGATTGAAGCTAAGGGCATACAAAAACTGTCTAACAGCTCCCACTTGCACTTAGGTCCAATCTGGTACAAGTCGGAGTCACATGGTTTCCACGTGTTTCTCAAACACTTTCTGTGATAATGGCTTCGTCAATGGGTCTGCTATATTTTCCGCTGACGCTACCTTCTGAATCAGGACATCCCCTCTTCCAACAATCTCCCGCAGTATGTGGTACTTCCTCTCGATGTGCTTTGACTTCGAGTGGGCCCGTGGGTCCTTAGCCAGAGCAATTGCTCCATTGTTGTCACACAACAACGGGATGGGTGATGTGCTGGATGGAACTACTCCCAACTCGTGAACGAACGTCTTCATCCACACGGCTTCTTTGGTAGCCTCGCTTGCTGCCATGTATTCGGCTTCGGTCGTGTTGTCTGCAGTGGACCCCTGTTTGTTGCTTTTCCAGCAAACAACACACGATCCTATTGTGAAAACATATCCAGATGTAGACTTTCTATCATCTGGATCCGACTGGAAATCGGCATCAGTATACCCCAGGATCTGTAGTGAGTTACCATCAAATACCAGACAAAACTCTTTTGTCCTTCGAAGGTACTTAAGTATGTTTTTCACAGCAGTCCAGTGCTCCTGCCCTGGGTTGGCTTGGAATCTGCTTACCACACTCACTGCCTGAGCAATGTCAGGACGATTGCACAGCATGGCATACATGATGCTCCCTACGGTTGAGGCATAGGGAACGTCTTTCATGCCCTCAATCTCCTTAGAGGTCTTCGGAGACATCTTCTTGGAGAGAGTGACTCCGTGCCTGAAAGGAACATTTCCTTTCTTGGAGTTCCCCATGTTGTAACTTTTGACTATTTTGTCAATGTAAGCAGAATGGGATAATCCTATTATCCACTTCGATCTTGAAGGGAAGGAGAGATCCATCCTATGGACGCCCAAAGATTGCGGAATAAGGGGCGAATTTCAAAAATTTTTCTCTCCCTTCAACTGGGAATCGTATTCCCTATTTAGAAAATCGTATTTTCAAGGATCAATCTTGAACCACAAACTGAACCAGATCTGAACCAAAAATAATGGGAGAGGATTATACCTGATACAGAGAAGTAATATCTCCCAATGGAGGTGTTCACGCCCAAGGAAGGATCCAAAGACTGCTCCCACTGAAGATGGCGCAATGCAGGGTGGAGCAGAATCAGCAACGTTCTTCAAAAGAACTTGACCCTTCGTAAGGATCAACTGGACGACTTGAGTACAGCTCCAACCAATCTTTTCACAAAAGATTGAAATCAAGATCCAATCTTGATTGCTCCCTAGAACTGGAGATCGAACTGAAGGAATGGCAATAGCAGGAAGGTGGCGGCATGAGAGAATTCGCAGTATATAGAAATCTCTCAATCTCTCTTTCTTCAAAGAGAAGAATGCTGTTGATCTTGTTGTCTTTTTAGGCTGCCGCCCCCTTCCCCTTTTATAATCTTAAAGGGATCAGCTCCTAATCAGATTAGGAGCTGCTAATCCAAATCATATTTGGGTTAGAAGTCCCTAAGGGATAACCCTTATCTTATCTGCAGATCAGATCAGCTGTCTCCTAATCTAATTAGGAGGTTTCCAGATCTAAATCTCGTTTAGATCTTGGACTCTCTGAGTGGATAGGGTCTAAGCCCAATCCTTTCAGCTGACCCTCTTAAGAATTCGCCCCCTTTAAATGACTATTCAAATCAGCCCAGTTCGAAATGGGCTTAAGGCCCATTTAAGGTTATGTACTCAAAAGGCTTCCAAATTGCTGCCCAGTTGGGCTTCCTTGTATGGCGTGGGACCCAAGCATTGATCTACACATCAGCCACATGAGTTCGGCCCAGCCTTTGTTACAAGGCCTGGCCGAATACACTGTTAATGACAGTGCACCCCCTGAAACCCATCAAATGGGCTCTAAGGGCCCAACACTTACACTAAGTGGTCCCTAGGCCAAGCCACCTTGTAACACCCAGGGACTGTGGGCAGATGCAAGATTAGCCCATCAGGTATTATCCTCAATGGTCTTACACTTAACCTCTCAGCCCATAATGATCATACACTGCCCGACAAGAGAGGACCTCTCCCTCGGCTGCAAGGAACAGTGTTGCACTCTCCACTTATATGGATCCCGGGAATTAAAACCTTCTTGCAAACAATTTAGAAACCGTACATATATACTTTTATATCTTATATAAAATATATTTTGCAAAACAAATCTCAACGGTTGAAATCGGCTGCCGGCAGTCTTGGTTTCCATCAGTGAGAGTGCATCCCCGATCATTACCTTTGTCCGACAAAGGGGCTGATCCTGTCACTATGATCACCCACTCAGATGAATTCTCGGACTGTCCCAACATACCCAGGTTTTGACCCCCGCTAAGGATCTCACTGATTGGTACATCAAAGACAGCCCAATCCGACACCTAGTGTAGTATCATAATCGAGTCTAGGGGTCGGGTGTAACTTTCCAGTTTTGCCCATCAATCTCCAAGGTCCAGGGCAACATTGAAAATCTGGTCCAGTTCAAAGATTCAATTAATCCTACACTGTATGTGCCTAGGGTCTCACCCTGGCAGCTGAGACAAGCCACCCCAACCGACTTGGTGGCACTACAGTGTCAGCCTTGTCAGGATAGGTCTCCCCAGACCGACCCACTGGCTGTGAACATTCTAAACTAACACGAGTCTCATTAAGTGTCCAGTTTAAGGGTATTACACAGAAGCATACCAAGGAAACATGAATCAAATATGTATCTTTATTCATTTACAATAAACTCATAAAGTACATCATTCTGATTGAAGCTAAGGGCACACAAAACTGTCTAACAGATCTATCTCTATAGAGTCGAAGACCCAGTATATAGGAGGCTTCTCCAAGATCTTTCATGGAGAATTGCTGTGAAAGTCATATTTTCACCGTAGTTAACACCGATATGGCCAAGCCGGTAATGCCACAGGCATGTGGGATTAACTGTATCACAGACTCTTTTCTTGGGGATTTCAGCCAGCGTAGTTTTAGTTATGTTAGTTTCTAGAGAGGGATGTAGAACACAGAGACCGTTCTATAGTTCCCCGTATGCAATGAATCTGTTGTTTCTTTTAATAGTAATCGTATTACTAAAGAAGACAGAATAACCATCTGCACACAGTTTTGAGATAGAAATCAAATTTCTTCTTAAATTTTGTACATAAAGGCAATCTTTCAATACAATTGTTCATTCTCTAAAATTTAACTCCACGGTTCCTATGGCCGCGGCTGCAACACTTGCAGAAGTCCCCAAGTAGAGAGCGTAACTTCTCCTTCACTCAGCCTTCTGCTTACCTTGAACCCCTGCATTGAGTTACACGCCTGAGTTGAAGCCCCGGAGTCAATACACCAAGACATAGAAGCTACCAATAAATTTGTTTCTGTAACACAAGATTCAAAATTACCTTTCTTGGATTTCAGGTAAGCAGGACAGTTCCTTTTCCAGTGGCCGGTCTTCTTGCAGAAGTGACAGGCATCTGATGCTTTGTCTTTCTTCTGCTTCTTACCCTTAGTGGTTTTCTTCTGAGGCTTCTTTGCCTTCCTCTTTCTCTTGCCTATCTTGCTAGCTTCAACAAGCATAGCTATAGGCTCAACCATTTTAATTAGTTCTTCTGCTCGTTGCAACATATCGCTGAGCTCTTGTAAGCTGACATTCAGCTTGTTCATGTTATAATTCATGATGAACGGATTAAAGGAAGGAGGCAAAGAATTAAGAATGGCATCTATCTGGGTCGCAAGGTCCAGCCCGGATCCAAGAGCTTTAAGCTCATTGATGTAGCCCATCATCCGAAGACAATGGTCATGAACTTGTTGCCCTTTGGACATTTGAGCGGTCATGAACTGTTTCAAGACCTTTTGTCGTGCAGAATGATTCTGCTCTTCATACATCGTCTTGTGACTGTCCAATATGTCCTTGGCAAGTTCGATCTGATCTAACTGCCTCTGTATTGGATTGTCCAAGGAGGCAATGATGTAACACCGGGCAAGGGAGTTTTTCTCCTCCCAATCCTGATAGTCTCTCCTTCGGGCCTCAGAAGCCCTATCACCCGGACGCTCCGGGGCGGGATTTTTAGCCACTTTGTCTAACATTTTAGAAGTTAGGACCAGCATAAGGTTCCTATACCAGTTGGCATAGTTTGAGCCTTCAGCTTGTTGTCATCAAGAAGCTTTGCAAATTGTCTGTTTGCCATTTTCTGATAAAAGAGCAAACATCAGTCAACAACCTAATTTGATTAATGTTCATTACATAGATATGGCTTTTAATCTACGTTCCATTCCCATTTATTCATCTCTGAGATTTCTCTCCCATCTCAGTGACGGAGACTACGAGTTGTCTCTGGAAATGTGGGAAATCACATAGAGTGCATGAAGCCAACTATTTCAGCTGCATAACCCCATGACCATTCTGTGAAAGATCGTATCCACTCATCGTATGAGCTTTCCCTTTGGCCTCTGTCAGACAAGGTTCAAAGCCGTTTTCAAGTAAACCTTTCTGTCTAGTGAGTGCTTACCCATCATATTCGTGAACGCCAAGGTACCGTGAGAGAATTCCCATTTTCTGGTGAAGCCCCTCCCACAACGATCTATGATGCCCCTATCATCTTATGAAACACTCAGACAAGCCCAACAGCAAATGGATAGCCCTTTTTCTGGTGTGTTTCCTCATTACTAAAGGACCCATCCTCATGCTAATGATGGAAGGCCTTTAGAGAGTTCATCATATGAATCTCCCTATCACCTGCACTCAAATTAGCTGGAGGGAATAGTAATTACACCCTAGTTTGATCTAGGTCAAACCAAAAGTGGCTCCCACTGACTTTCATAAAGCCAGATTTTGGTGGGCCCAAATCGGCTAGGGTTCCGCATGTATCCTGTCCATGATGTGTGGGGTCCACCACTGAGGGAGGTCATCCAATGACCAAAAGGGACACCATGGCAATGATGTGCAAGAGCCACTGTTGAAATTGCATGGACCAAGTTCTTATGGTTCATGCTCGAAGCACATCACACATCCATACATCGCATGCAAGGATAAATTGATCCAATTAATTAAATATCTGTAAAGCCCATTTTAAGCCCCTTTTTTTTAATCCATAATATTAACCATTAATATTATCTAGGTATATGGGCTGAATTAGGGTTGATTAGTTCGGCCCATATAGCTTTATCTGCAAAGTGGGCTTTTAGCAGTTTTAACAACTTAAAATTGGGCCTTTATAGGTTGGGCCGAATTAAACATTTAATTAATTATCAATCCTCAGGACCATTAGTGGGAGGAAATAGGGCTGACATTCAGCCTTGATCGAACCCTAGATTTGGTCCAACCAGTTTGGACCAATCTGGTTCGAATGGGTCTAGGGTTTGATCTTTAATTAAAGATTTAATTCAAGAATTGATCTGAAATTAATTACTGATAAAAGAACAAGCAAGAATCAGTCAAATAGGGATGTTCGCACAATCCATCCTACAAAACAGAGGTTAGATCACAGGTTGCAGTTTCATAAACTGCAAATCGCAGATAGCGATTCTCCCATCTACGAAATCTCCTTCTCTGCGCCGCCATCTTCGATTCAAAATAAAATAAATAGAAAACCTAATTTCTATTAATAATTACATCAAATCGAATGCCTATACATTCAGTCTAGAAAATAAAGAAATATATATATTTTACACACCAAATGTAATAAAATAAAACAAGAAACTACAAAATCGTAGGTTCCCTACGCCAATCAAGATTTCGATCTCCATCTGTACGAACAGCCCATAAATCAAGAAAATTATAAAGAACAATTCCAAATAATAATCAGATTTATAAAAATTATTTTCAGATTAATCGCCCATTAACTAGAAACAAATTTTTCCAGAAAAACATCAAATCTGCGCAAATCGGGTAGAACACCTTTTGCCCATTTGCGCACGTTCAGATTTGATCCAATTTGGTTCAAGACTTGAACCTGGCTCTAATACCACTGAAGGGATGAGAGATTCATCGTATGGACGCCCAAATATTGCGGAATAAGGTGGGCGAATTTCAAAAATTTCTCTCCCTTCAACTGGGAATCGCATTCCCTATTTTAGAAAAATCATATTTTTCAAGGATCAATCTTGAACCATGAATCGAACCAGATCTGAACAAAAGCAGTAGGAGAGGATTATACCTAATACGGAGAAATAATATCTCCCAATGAAGGTGTTCATGCTCAAGGAAGGATCCAAAGACTGCTCCCACTAAAGATGGTGCAGTGTAGGATGGAGCAGAATCAGCAGTGTTCTCTCCAAGAACCTAATCCTTCGCAAGAAATAGAAGAAGGGCATGTGAGCACAGCTTCCTATCAGTCCCTTCACAAGGAACTGATGTCAAGATCGAATCTTGATTTCTCCCACTGATCTGGAGGTCGAACTGGCAGGTGAGGCGGTGGCAGGAAGGAGGTGGCAAGAGAGAATTTTCACAGATGTGCTGAATTCTCTCTTCTGTGATTTCAGCTCTGAAGACAAGTGAAGAACTTGTGTTGTGATGTCTAAAGGCTGCCGCCCCCTCCTCCTTTTATAAGCTTAAAGGGATCATCTCCTAATCCCATTAGGAATTGCTGATCCAAATATATCAGACTTCCCTTTAAGTGATAAGGGTAAACCCTTATCTCATCTGCAGATTGGATCAGCCTTCTCCTAATCTCATTAGGAGGTTTCCAGATCTGAATCACATTCAGATCTAGACTCTCTGAGTGGATAGGGTTAAGTCCCAATCCTATCTGCTAATCCAATCTCAGAATTCGCCCCTTATTTAACTGATTTAGCCCAGTTCGAAATGGGCTTTAGGCCCATTAAGGTTATGTGCTCACTTAGCCTTCCTAACTGCTGCCCAGTTGGGATTCCTTGTGTGGCGTGGGACCCAAACATTGATCTACACATCAGCCACATGGGTTCAGCCCAGCCTTTATTACAAGGCCTGGTCGAATACACTATTATGGACAGTGCACCCCTGAAACCCATCACATGGGCCTCTATTGGGCCCAACACTTACATTAAGTGGTCCCTGGGCTAAGCCACCTTGTAACACCCTGGGACTGTGGGCAGATGCAAGATTAGCCCATCAGGTATTACCCTCAATGGTCTTACACTTAACCTCTCAGCCCATAACGATCAAACACTACCCGAAAAGAGAGGACCTCTCCCTCGGCTGCAAGGAACATTGTTGCACTCTCTGCTTATACGGATCCCGGGAATTAAAACCTTTTGCAAACAATTTAGAAACCGTAATATATATACTTTTACATCTCATATAAAATATATTTTGCAAAACAAATCTCAAGGATTGAAATTGGCTGCCAGTAGTCTTGGTTTCCATCAGAGAGAGTGCATCCCCGATCATTACCTTTGTTTGACAAACGGACTGATCCTGTCACTATGATCACCCACTCAGATGAATCCTCAGACTATCCCAACGTACCCAGGTTTTGACCCCCGCTAAGGATCTCACTGATTAGTATATCAAAGACAGCCCAGTCTGACACCTAGTGCAGTATCATAATCGAGTCTAGGGGTCGGGTGTAACTTTCCAGTTTTGCCCATTAATCTTCAAGGTCCAGGGCAATACTAGAAATCTGGTCCGGTTCAAAGATTTAATTAATCCTACACTGCATGTGCCTTATGTCTCACCCTGGCGGCTAAGACAGGCCACCCCAACCGACTTGGTGGCACATCAGTGTCAGTCTTATTAGGATAGGTCTCCCTAGACCGACCCATTGACTGTGAACATTCTAAACTAGCACAAGTCTCACTAAGTGTCCAGTTTAAGGGTTAACAGAAACCCACCACAAGAACATGAATCAAATATGTATCTTTATTCATTTACATTAAACTCATAATGTACATCATTCTGATTGAAGCTAAGGGCATACAAAAACTGTCTAACACCTTTCTCATGCCTTCAATCTCCTCAGGAGTCTTAGGAGACATACACTTGGAGAAAGTGACTCCGTGTCTGAAAGGGAAAAATCCCTTCTTGGAGTTCTCCATGTTGTATCCGTTGACACTCTTGTCAATGTAAGTAGATTGGGATAATCTTATTATCCTCTTCGATCTATCTCTATAGAGTCAAAGTCCCAAGATGTAGGAGGCTTCTCCAAGATCAACATTCCTACATCATTCCTAATGAGTTGAATGTCGTTTACATACAGAACAAGGAACGTAACCTTATCTCCCACTTATTTCCTATAAACACAGGGTTCATCCGGATTCTGCTCAAAGTCAAATTGTTTGACTGTAGAGTCAAATCGGATGTTCCAACTTCTTGAACCTTGCTTAAGTCCATAAATGGACCAGTTAAGTTTGCACACCATGTGTTCCTGACCAGCAGCAATAAAGCCTTGCGGCTACTGCATATAAATATCTTCATTAAGATCTCCATTCAGGAATGTGGTTTTGGCATCCATATGCCAAATCTCATAATCATAGTGTGCTGCTATAGCTAGCAGGATCCATAAGGATTTAAGCATGGCCACTGGAAAAAAGGTTTCCTCATAATCAACTCCCTCTTTCGGAGTGTATCCTTTCACTACAAGATGAGATTTATAGGTCTCAACCATTCCACTAGGGCCCTTTTCCTCTTGTAGATCCATTTGCAAACCGATTGCTTTCCCCCCAAGGGGTGGGTCTACGAGAGTCCAAACTCTATTGGTTTCATTGAGTCTATCTCGACTTTCATGGCATCTACCCACTTCAAGGAATCTATGTCCAACATAGCTTCCGCATAAGTCATGGGACCACATACATCAGTATGTATTAGGTCAAGGGTGCACATAGATCTTTTAGGCTTACCCATAAATGGCCATTTCGTCATCTTACCCTGAAGACAAGGTTCACAAGTTGGAAGATCTTCTACAGTTAGAAAATCCAAAGGATAATCCTTTACCAATTTTGTGATACGATCTATTTTGATATGGCCAAATCGGTAATGCCACAGGCACATGGGATTAACCATATCACGTGTTGTTTTCTTGGGGATTATTTTCGATGTAATTTTGGTTATGTTCATTTCCGGAGAAGGACAGAGGACATAGAGACCATTCTCAAGTTCTCCATAGGTAAGGAATTTGTTATTCAATTTAATAGTAATCTATCACTAAAATGAACAAAATAACCATCCTTACACAATTTTGAAACTAAAATCAAATTTCTTCTAAGTAACGGTACATAAAGACAATCTCTAAGGGTTACAATTCCTTCTCTGAAAATTAAATCTACAGTTCCAATAGTTGTAGCTGCAACTATTGCAGAATCCCCCAAGTAAAGAACCACCTCGTCGTCATTCAGACTTCTGCTTTCTCTGAACCCCCTGCAATGTATTACATGCATAAGTAGATGCCCTGGAGTCAATACACCAGGATGCAAAAGTGACCAACATATTGGTCTCTATGAAAAGAGATTCGAAATTACCTTATTTGCTCTTGGATTCCAAATATTGAGGATAGTTCCTCTTCCAATGTTCGGTCTATTTGCAGAAGTAACATTCATCCAATGACTTGTTCTTCTTCTACCTTTTTGGCTTGCCCGCTTTCTTCTGAGGCCTCTCATTTCCCTTCCTCTTTCTTTTGCCCAATTTCCCACCTTCAACAAACATGGCTACTAGCTTGTCCTTCTTTATTACTTCTCCAGCCCTCTACAACATATTGCTGAGTTCCTGAAGGCTAACCTTTAGGTTGTTTATGTTGTAATTCATGACAAACTGATTGAAGGAGGGAGGCAGAGAGTTTAGGATAGCATTGGTCTTGGTGCCATCATAGAGCTGGGATCCAAGTGCCTCCAGTTCATTTATGTACCCAATCATCCGCATGATGTGGTCATGAACTGGTTGGCTCTCAGTCATCTGCGTGGTCATCAACAGCTTGAAGACCTTCTGATGGGAAGAATGATTCTGCTCCTCGTACATAGTCTTTAGACTATCTAGAATGTCTTTATAGACTTTGATCTTATAAAAATGTCTCTGGATAGCATTACCTAAAGATGCTACGACATAACATCGGGCAAGAGAATTTTTCTCTTCTCATTCTTGATACTCTCTCTTGCAAGCCTCAGAAGCCCTGTCACCCAGACATTCCGAAGCTCGGTTCTTGGCAACCTTGTCCAATTTCTCAGACATAAGAACCAGATTAAGGTTATGGTACCAGTCAGCGTAGTTAGGTCCCTTAAGTTTTGTTAGATAGTGTATGCCCTTAGCTCCAATCAGATTGATGTACATATCCATTTATTGTAAACGAATAAAAATACATAATTGATTCATGTTATATCTAGTAAGTTATCATGTAATTACCCTTAAACTGGACACTTATGAGACTTATGTTAGTTTAGAATGTTCTTAGCCGTTGGATAGACTTGGGGAAGTTTATCCTGCTAAGGCTAACACTGGTGTGCTGCCAAGAAGGTTGGAGCAGCCTGTCTAAGCTACTAGGGTTAGACCTAAAGCACATGCAGTGTGTATTTGTTCGAAACATTGAACCCGGACCAATTTCCAGTTATGCCTTGGACCTGGGAGATTGGTGGGCAAAACTGGAAAGTGCAACACTGCACCTTGCAGCCAGGGAAGAGGTCCTTCCTTGTCGGGTAGTGGTTGATCATTAAGGCTGAGAGGTTAAGTGTAAGAGACCATTTAGGGATTTTTGCCTGATGGGCTATATCTTACTTAAGTCCATTGTCCTTGAGCCTTCATAGGATGGCTGGACTCAAGGATCATTTAATGTAAATGTTGGGCCCATTAAGAGCCCATACTGATGGACTCAGGGGTTCATAGTACTTGGTAGTGAATTCGGCCAGGCCTTTTAACAGAGGCTGGACTGAACCCATATGGGCTTATGTAAGGTCAATGTTGGGGTCCCAAGCCATACAAAGTGAACCAAATCATCCAGCAACAACCTAGGGACGTGAGCCACTTGTTTAATGGCCCTAAAGCCCATGATTAAATGGATTAATCAAGTGGTCACAAGTCAGCTTAAGCAATCATGTGACATGGGCGAATATGGGTATGGATATGGGTTTGGATCAGAAATTAGGATAAGAGGATAACTCTTATCCACTTAAAGAGTCCAGACCTAAATGAAGACTTGGATTACAGACTCCTAATTGGATTAGGAGTGTTGATCCTTAAGGCTTATAAAAGGAGGAGGGGGTGAACTGCTTCGGACACACTTCTGCACTCAATTCTCTCCTTCTGCTCTTGCCACCCAAACTCTAGTTCGTTCTCAATCTTATGATTGATCTCGATCAGTCTTGGTTTCTAATTTTTGCAAGAAAGATCATATTCAATTCTTGCTCACTTCCCTAGCTCGATCCAAGCTATTGGATTGCAGTTCTTGCTGAAACACTGCATTGTTGAACCGGCTTCAACCTAAGTTGTGCCATCTTTAGTGGAAGCTAGTTTTGGTACCCTCTTTGGGCATGAACTACCACTTTAGGAGCTACACTTGTGGATTTTGTATCAGGTAAACTTCTCCCATTCTTTCAGTTTTAGATCTAGTCCGGTTGGATGCAAGAGTGATCCTTGAAAAATGTAGTTTTTCTATAACTGGGAATACGATTCCCGAAAGGGTAATAGAAATTTTTGAAATTTTGCCCATCCATCTAGCATGGTTCGGCCATCCATATGATGGATTTCCCCTTCCTTTAGTGGTATCAAAGACAGGTTCAATCTTGAACCAAAATTAAATCAGATCTGAAGCAGAACCCAAATCAGCATAATTGTTCTACCCAATTTGCACAGTTTGCAGTTTACTAAGAAATCGGTTCACAATTTTTGGACGATTTGATATGAAATTAAATTTTTTTTGTTCTGTTATAATTATAGAATTGTTCTATTATTATTTCTTGAATTTTAGGTTGTTTGTGTGATGGAGATCGATTTCTTTGTTGGTGCTAAGATTTAAGCACCCTGCTATTTATTTATTTAATCATTGGTCTGTAAATAATTATTTTATTTTCAAACAAAATGTATTAGGATTTATTCTGATTTAATTAATAGAAAATTAGGGTTTTCTATTTTTTTACATTGGAATACTTGTTGGAGTGCTCGGAGGAGGAAAAGAAGAAATTTTACAAAAAAATCTGCAATCTACGATTAACCAGTTTTCTTGCAGGTTTGTAGTTTGTCCAGATCAAATTCCAACCATCATACTTGCAGCCCTAGATTATGTGTTTTTGCTATGATTGATTGTCAATATTAAGTTGTTAATAATTTCATATCGAAATCTTGTGAGTTGTAGCATGTTTTGGACAGCAAACCCTAGGCCAAATTGACCTAATCTAGTCGAAACTAGTTGGACTGAACCCATGGTTCGATGGAGTCTGATCTCAGCCCCATGGGTCACGTTTTTGGTGGCTCAAATTCGGTTATTAGCCAAGGGTTTGATGGCCCATCACATGGAACAATTCGGCCCTCCCTTGAAAAAACTAATTTATGTTAAGTTAAAGTAACATCTGCCATTTCAGCATAACTGCTATGTGGGCTGAATTGCTTTTTGTAGTTTAGCCCATATACCTAAATGATATTATTGGATAATTCATGGGTCTTTAATGGTCTGATTGTATGTTAAGTTAAATTAATTATGGTTTTACAAGCTTTTAATTGATTGGATCAATTTGTGGTTGTGAATGCTTGTGATGTGCTTAATGTGATTCGTACATGGGCCATAAGTGCTTGACCCATGTTTAATCGTATGTGGCTATCTGCGAACACCATGAATGATTGCACATAATTGCCATGGTACCCTTTGATTATTGGATGATCTCCCATTTTCGATGGGCCCCTGATTAATTTCCTCCCCGAGAGGAACCCCGCGGAACCCTAGCCTGTTTTGGGCCTATTTAAATCTGACTTTATTGAAGCCAGTGGGAGTCACTTTGGTATGACCTAAACCAGACCTAGGGATTGTTTTACTTGTTCTCTCCGGATTAATATAAGTGCAAGTTATAGGGAATATCATATGATGAATTCTATAATGGTCTTCCGTCATTAGCATGAAGGCAGGCTGAATCGGTGGGTGGAGATGCACCATAAAATTAGGCTATCCATTTGCTAGTCTAGTTAGTTGGATTGCTTCATGAGATGATAAGGGCATCATAGACTGATATGGGAGAGGCCTATCCTAAAATGGAAGACTCTTTCACGATACCTTGGGGTTCATGATAAGACGGATAAACACTTACCAGACAGAAAGGTTTAACCTAAAATGGCAATGAACCTTGTCTGATGGAGGCCAAAGGGAAAGCTTATTGGAAAGGTGGATATGATCCTTCACAGAAAGTGGTGGGGCTTTGCAACTGAAACAGTTGGCTCCATGCACCTATGTAATTTTCCACATTTCCAGGGACATGCATCGTGTCCCCGTCACTGAGATAGGAGGGAAATCTTAGAGATGTATACATTGAGATGAAACATGGATAAAAGACCATTCTATGCAAGATAACATGAATCAATTTAGGTCATGGACTAATATCTACTGCCTTTTATCAGAAATGGCACATGGACAATTCACCAAACTGTTGAATGATAAAAAACTTAAGGAATCCAACACTGCTGATTGATATTATAACCTTAATCTTGTTCTAACATCCGAGAAATTGGAAAAGGTTGCCAAGAACCTTGCACTGGAACGTCTGGGTGATAGGGCTTCTGAAGCATGTAGGAGGGAATATCAGGAATGAGAGGAGAAGAATTCTCTTGCCCAGTGTTACATCGTAGCATCTTTAGACAATCAGATCCAGAGATAATTTAATAAGATCAAAGTCTGCAAAGATATTTTGGATAGTCTAAAGACTATGTATGAGGAGCACAATCGTTCTGCACCTCAAAAGGTCCTCAAACTGTTGATGACCAAAGGATGACCGAGAGCCAACAAGTCCATGACCATACCGTGAAGATGATGGGGCATATTAATGAACTAGAGACTCTTGGATCCCATCTTGATGATGACACTAAGACTTATGTCATCCTAAACTCTCTGTCTCCCTCCTTTAATCAATTTGAACAAGCTAAAAGTTAGCCTTCAGGAACTTAGCAATATGTTGCAGAGGATAGAAGAACTGATAAAGAAGCATAAGCCGGTAGTCATGCTTGTTAAAGGTGGAAAATCTGGCAAAAGAAAGAGGAAGGGCAAGAAGAGGCCTCAGAAAAAGGGGGCAAGCAGAATAAGTAGAACAAAGACAAAGCATCAGATGAATGTCACTTTTACAAATAGACCGGACACTAGAAGAGGAATTGTCCTCAATATCTGGAATCCAAGAACAAAGAATGTAATTTTGAATCTCTTGTTATAGAGACCAATTTGTTGGTCACTTCTGCATTCTGGTGTATTGACTCTGGGGCTTCTACTCATGCATGTAATACATTGCAGGAGTCTAAAGAAAGCAGAATGTTGATTGATGATGAGGTGGTTCTTTACTTGGGGACTTCTATAACAATTGCAGCTACAGCCATAGGAATTGTAGATTTAATTTTCAAAAAAGGCATTGTGAGACTTAAATATTGTCTTTATATACCCTCACTTAGAAGAAATTTGATTTCAGTTTCAAAACTGTGTAAGGATGGATATTCTGTTCTATTTAGTGATATGATTACTATCAAATTGAATAACAAATTTCTTACTCACGGAACCTAACCCCAACAAAAGAATACGTGATGCAGTTAATCCCATGTACCTGTGGCATTACCGACTTGGCCATATCAACATAGATTGTATCACAAGATTAGTAAGGGATGGTCCTTTGGATTTTCTAACTGTATAAGATCTTCTAACTTGTGAACCTTGCCTTCAAGGTAAGATGACGAAACAACCATTTATGGGTAAGCTTGAAAGATCAACAGGCACACTTGACCTGATACATACTGATATATGTGGTCCCTTGAATGTTAGGATACGCAACAAGAATTGTTATTTCATAACTTTTACCGATGATTATTCTCAGTATGGTTACGTGTACCTAATGAGACATAAGTCCAAATCCTTTGAAAAGTTCAAGGAGTTCAGACAAGAAGTCGAGAAACAGTTGGGGAGATAGATCAAAGCCCTTCAATTAGATCAAGGAGGTGAATATCTCTTCGACGAATATCAAACCTTTTCGCTAGTGGCCATGCTTAAATCCATACGGATCCCACTAGTTGTAGCAGTACATTATGACTATGAACTTTGGCATATGGATGTTAAAATTGCATTCCTGAATGGAGATCTTACTGAAGACATCTATATGCAACAGCCGCAAGAAGTTGGAACATCTGATTTAACTCTACCATCGAACAGTTTGACTTTAAGCAGAATCCGGATGAGCCCTGTGTTTACAGGAAATCAATGGAAGTTAAGGTTGCTGTAGAATATAGCTTATTAATTCTATAGGTTACTTGGATGAGTTGATAGATTTCAGATCTGATTTTCTGTTGTTATAGATTCTATTTTTGCTGGTATAGCTTGCTGTCATAGCTTGCTGTTATAGCTTCCATTTCCGGTTTAATAGATCTGATATAATTCTGATATCTGTGGTGTAGTTCAGATCTATATCGTCCTATGACTGATTTGCTTGGTTCTTTGCAGATGTTCTAGTTCAGATCTACATACATTAACTATCACTACTAAAATAAAAGATCAGATCTGAGCACACTGCAAAAAAGAAAAAAAAAATAGCTATTCTAGTATCAGTAGTTAACTAATTTCAATTCTGTAGATTGGCTTTCAGTAGTGTAGTTTCAGTAGTTCAGATTTGTATATATCGAATTTCATTGCTGAAATCAGACATCTTTCATTTTGCCGATTGTCTCTATCTTAGGCTGCTAGTCTTGTTTCAGAAGTATGCAATCTGCTTGAGTTGATTGGCTACTTCTCTGATTTCAAGCATGTACATCAGATTTCAGATTTGTTCATATTAGCTTTCAGTAGTGTTCTTTTTCTTGAGGTTTTTCTTTTCAGAGGAGATGGCAGCAATCAACCATCAATGGCAATCCGAAAGAGCACAAGTTAGAAGGCAGCAAGGTCTTCACAATGTGGACACATATACAGCTTTATCTGTGCAAATAGGTGCAATCAGCAGGAAAATAAATGAGATGCAGATGGCAGCCATGCATGTGCAGTCCATGACTTATGATTGGTGGGGGGGGAGGCCACATCAGCACTGCATGCCAAATTGGCAACCAGCCTCCAGAACAGGTAAACTTTGTTGGCCATTTTCCAAGGCAGCAATACAGTCAGTACCCTTGTGCCTTTAACCCCGGATGGGGAGGATACCCGAATCAGTCATGGCCGAATCAGTCATGGCCAAATCAGCATGTGCCGAAGCCCTTCCCCCAAAACTTCTATCAGCCGGAATAAAAATCTAGCATAGAGGAGTTGATGATCAAGTTCATAACTAGTGCTGAAACCAGATTTCAGAATAACGAAGTAGCAATAAAGAACTTGGAGAAGCAAGTCGGGCAGTTGGCACAATTGATTTCAGCAAGCATACCGGGCACTCTTCCAGGGAGTAACTGAAGTGAAGGAGAAGGCAAGGGCTGAAAACAAGGTTAGCATGTTGGCCAACACCCTTGAGCTTGGCATACAAGAGGGAGGAGTTGCAAGGGAAGAGAATGAAGAGATGCAAGGCATGGTAGCATACCTGAATGCCAATCCACATTTTCAAGGGAAAGAGTGTCTCAAGTAAGATGGCTTGGATAACCCGCCAATACCAATAAGCAAGTCTTCAACCCAAGAGCCACCCTCCCTTGAGCTGAAGCAACCCCCTCCACATCTAGAGTATGCTTTCTTAGAGGCTCCATCAGTGCTACCGGTAATCATATCAACAGATTTGAGACCTTTGCAAAGAGAAAAACTGTTGAGGGTGTCTCGGGAAGACATGACAAATTTAGCTCGGAAGGTGTCATTGATGATGCAGTTGGTGCATGTTTTCAGACCAACTCCGATTTTTAGTCATAAACTCTCTTGTTTTTGTTTTCTACTTTTCTTATTCATATCAGTTGAGTTTAGTTAGTATTTATGTAGGATGCTAATTGAATAAGTTGCTGATCTCTCTTTCTAGTTTTATGTGATTCTTAGCAGCTAGAGGCTCCCTACCAAAAGAACCATTGCAGAATTCAGAAGGAACTTCAGGGAAGTCCTCTAACCCCTCTCATTGATTGATAATGCTCTTCATGCAATTACCTTCATTGCTGGATTTATTATTGCTCCCTAACACTAGAAACATTGAAGACAATGTTCATCTTAAGTGTGGGGGTATTCAGTTAGGCTGGGGCTATGCACCTCAATCAGCCCAATACTTATATACATGCATTGACAAGCCGAATAAACCGGAAATCCCCTTAAGATCATTGTTGTTTATTAGGTGAATTCAAAAAGGGAATACAATGAGTTGAGGGAGACCACTGTATGTGTTTTTTCTTGTGAATGATCCAACTTAGCAATGCATGAGGTTAAGGGAGTTGAATATGACTTTCATCATGACCAGCCCTAACTACCTTCGTGTGTATGAAGCACTTGATTGAATTATTAATGATCATTCAAGTTAGTCACATCTGAAGTGTTAATGCATGAGGTTCAACAACTGCAAAAGAAAAAGCCCAATTGACTCCGCTATTCCGAGCTGAATAATAAAACTAGCAACTTGGAATATGAGTCTTTTTATCTGCCTCAAGCCTATGACCAGTGTGAGACGGAGCATAAAATGCATTCACACCAAAAATAAAAAAATACCCCGTGTGAGATGGAGCATAAAATGCACTCACACCAAAAAATTGGAGAAAGAAAAGAAAAAAAAATTCAATGATGGTTGAGGTTCAAAGGGACAAAATGCAGTTGAGCACTCAATGAGGTGCAGTTACAGAATTGAGACCTAGTTCAAAGTGATGGTTAAGCAGTCAAGGAGCTGATCTACATATTGAATGGGAGTGAAAGCTGGAACTTGAAGAACCTCATATTCTACCCTTCCTTAGATCTTATGTATGTGATGAGAAAGGTAGTTCATAGGAATGGACCAGACTACCTACACAAGTTTCCCGACCACTCAAGGTGTTTTCCTCCTAAATATTCATCTGATAAATGGTGAGAATAGAGGGGAGATGATCAGTATATGGCTGATGTCTTTGCTTGAGGACAAGTAAAAGCTTAAGTGTGGGGGTATTTGATGCGTGCACAATTTATACATAAAATTCTAATGTTTATGCTTAGTTTTTGTGCTGATTTGTGTCAAGTTTTCCCCAATTCATTTCTTATTGTAATTAAAGCAAGAGTTATGCAATTTCAATTCTGTAATTTTTTTTCTAAGATCATTCAAATAGATTGGATTCATTCTTGTAGCTTCTTGCTTGGAATTTCAATTGTGGAACTGTTGGCCGAACTAATATTCTGAGATCTCAGATCTAAAATTTCAGATCATGAATTTACAAGATCTAAATTGCTATTTTGCAAACTCAGATCTGTAAATTTAGATCATGAAATAGTGATATTCGAACTGATATTTTATAAAATCAGATCTGTGATTTCAGATCATGATCTTGTAATAAATGAATTACTTGAGAGAGAATTCAGGTAGCTTCAATTCAGTCTGTCTGATTTGTTCCTCCTTCTTGGAAATCCTAGAGTGCTTGAGAAAGGCTCTAAGATTTCAGATCTGCTAATCAAGAGCCGAATTGAATACAACGTTAGAGATAACTTGCACAATTCGGTTGGTGTTCATTCAGTTGGGTTGATGATGATCCAGCTGAAATGAAGCCCTAGAATTGCTAGATCTGAATGCATGCATGGTGATTAGATCCTTAATAGAGATATAAGGACCATCACTCATGCAAAGATTGAACATGCGCTCGAGAAAGGCTGTTCATTGCTTTGGGATTTCATCAAACCAAGGTTGAATCCTATTCAACTCGAATTGCCTAGAAAACAAGTTGTTGTTTTTATTTTTCTATGCATCTTTAGCTTGTCTCCTCACTTGCATACAAGATGTTTGGTCCAATGTGTTAGAAATAGCTTTGTAGTTAGAATTTTAGATTGTCATTAGTTGTACATTTTGGCTGATCAGATAATAGTAAACTGATTTATTACTAGTAGTTGCTACATAAGTCTTTATGGGAACAATACTCTACTCACTACTCTATTACTTGAGCGGCTAGTGCACTTGCTAGTGTCACCAAGACGCACCACTGACACTTTTGGTTTCCATCAGAGAGTGCAGTCCCAATCATTCACTTTGTCCGATAAAGGAGTTGATCTTGTCACTATGATTACCCACCCAAGTGAATTCTCAGACTGCCCCAACATACCCAGGTTTTGACCCCCAAAGGATCTTACTATTTGGCATATTAAAGACAACCCAATTCGACACCTGGTACAATACCATAATTGAGTCTAAGGGTTAGGTGTAATTTTCTAGTTTTGTCAAACAGTCTCCAAGGTCTAGGGCATAACTAGAAAATGGTCTAGGTTTAATGTTTCAATCAAGCACACACTGCATGTGCTTCGGGTCCAACCGACCCTGGCAACTAAGACACACTGCCCCAACCTTCTTGGCAACACATCAGTGTCAGCCATGGTAGTATAAACTTCCCTAAGTCTATCCAATGGCTAAGAACATTCCAAACTAACACGAGCCTCATAAGTGTCATGTTTAAGGGTAATTATACAGAAACACACCAATTATAACATAAAACAGTTATGTACTTTTATTCATTTACAATAAATGCATTGATAACTCTATATTTTGATGCCTTAAGGGCATTATTTCAGGGGTGTTCTCAGCCCTAGAATAGTCAAAGTATGCCCTTTTCCCAGTTAAATTCAATGTTATGACCTCTCAGGGTCTTTGTACAAATTCTAAGCAAAACTGGGAAGGTTTCATGGCGGAATTGCAGTTTTTGGGAAGCTGGTGTGAAGTCCAGTTGAGAGATGGGGTGTTTTTGTGAAAAACTGAGAACATGAGGGCGCTTCCTATCTGCTAAACCCAAAATGGCGCCCCTCCTACTGTATTAGCATGCTCCCCTCTCCTTAGCAAACCCTAGGGTGCCTTCTATCCCATTCTATTCATCCTTAGCTGAAGGGATGGGAGATCCAACATATAGATGGCCGAACCCTACAGGAAGGTTGGGCGAAATTTCAAAAATTTCTTTACCCTCATCCGGGAATCCTATTCCCAATTTAGAAAACTACATTTTCAAGGTTCGTTCTTGTAACCAAACTGAACCAAATCTGAAACCAAGATTAGGGAGGAATATACATGATATAGAATTCACGCAAAAAGCTCCTCCCAACATAGTTGTTCACACCCAAAAAGTGTACCAAATCCTCCCTCCACTAAAAATGACATAGCTTAGGATGAGGGAGGATCAACAGGTAGTTCTTCACCAAGAACTTATGATTCTTCAGCAATAATCGAATGGAATAGTGAGCACATCTTCAAAATTGTTTCTTCTAGCAAGAAACAATATCAAGATCAAATCTTGATCAAATCCAAAAATTGGAGATCGAACAGGGTAGGGCGGCAAGAGTAGGACGAAAAAGAACTGAAGGCAAGATCAATCTAACAAAGTTGTCTACTATAATGTCTGTGTGTCTTTTTCAGGTCCGCCCTGCTCTCTATTTATAGCCTTAAAGAGATAATCCTCCTAATCTGATTAGGAGTCTCTTGATCCAAAACTTTATTTGAAACCAAACTCTTTAAGTGATAAGGATAATCCCTTATCTTATCTGCAATTCAAGATCAACTTATTCCTAATCAAATTAGAAGTTCCCTGATCCAAATCTTTATTTGGATCTGGACACATTAAGAAGATAAGAGTTATCCACTTATCCTTATCTACTGATCCAAAACTTTATTTGGCAGTACACCAGTGTCAGCATTGGTAAGATAATTCTCCCCAGATCTATCCAACGGCTATGAAGATTATAAACTAATACGAGTCTCATATGTGTCCAGTTTAAGGGTATTACAAGGAAACAAACCATAATAACATGAATCAAATATGTACTTTATTCATTTACAATAAATGTCATAATGTACATCATGCTGATTGGAGCTAAGGGCATTCACTATCTAACATTAGCAAACCCTAGCCGCCCTAGATGTTTAATCTCCACCATTCATTCCAGAGCACTCTCTTTGTAGCTTTTAAACCCTAGGTGCCACTTAACTTCTAATCCTCACCATTCAGCCCCTAACCACTAGATCTCAGCCCTCCATTCCATCCTCTATCTCAGCCATCCACTCTAGGCCGCCACCCACTCCTTTTAATCTCCACCTTTCAACCCTAGGCGCCTTAATCTCCCCCCTCCATTTCTGGGCACCCAAATCTCAGCCCTACATAATATTGGGTGCCCTCTCCTTCTCTTCTCAGCCTTAGGATCCACCCAGAACCATCCTAGCCCTTCATTAGAAACCCTAGGGCGCTCGTATCTTTGCTAAAACCCAGCTGTCACCCCCCTCTTTCTCTCTAATCCCAATTGTATCCACCCTTCTCTATAAAAAGGACCCCAGGGCTCCTGAGAAAGGGTTGGATTCTGCCCACAGGTAAGATGAAAGGCTGATCTTGAGAAGTTCAAGGGTAGAGGAAGAGGAGGACGCCCAGGCAAGAGGAGGAATTCCCACTTGCAGTTCGCCAACACCATTACTGCCACCTTTGGATTTGGATCCCAACCATTAACTTTAGTTTAAGTTCCATTCTTTCATTTCCAGTTTCGTTTATTTCTTTCTACAATTTTCTTTCATTCAGTTTAATTTTCGTTTACTTGTCTGCAGATCTGGAATTCGGTCAAGTAAGATGGAAGGCCTAGCTTGAGAAGTTCAAGGGTCAAAGTAAAGATCCGGAGACTACTACCTCTGATCGGATTACAGATTCTTTATTTCATTTCTTTCGTTTATTTATTTTTGTATTTATTTATTTTCTACACTTTCAATTTTCAACAATGTTCAAATTCTATTTTATTCTAATTTAATTAATTAATTTTTGTATTTCTGCAACTCCTTGTTATGTTTTCTTTCCCAGATCTAAGTAAATAACATTTTTTTTCCTTGCTTCCTTGTGGATATGACCCGTTCTCACCATTTTACAGCGTTTGTAGTTGTTTGAGAATCAAAAAAAATTATAAATATTAAACTAGTGTTCCGAAGTGGTTAGCGACATGCTTCTGGACACACCAAGTTTTTGGCGACGTTGCTGGGGACACAACGGAGAAAATTTTTTATTTGCTTTATCTGGATCTATTTCATTATTTTTTTTTATTTTCATTTTATTACTTGATCCATTATCTCATTTTAATTCTTACTTCTCTTTGATTTTGTAGGACGAAATAGTGAAAGGGGGGGTACCAGAGCATTGCAGGATTGCAGGAGAGAAGAGAAGAGAAGATTAAATTGGATTATGTTTCAGGTGTAGTCATCCCATTTTATTTTTGATTTTTGATTTTTGATTTTTATTCTCGAACTCCTTTTCTTTTGTAGAATTGTGATTTTTGAATTTTTAATTAATTTTTTTTAGATCTGATTTATTTTTTTAGTATTATTTTCTTCTGTTTTGTTTCTAGATCTATTTTTTTTCTTTATTTTAATTCCATGTTCGAATTTCTGTTTTCTTAGGTTTGTTTCTTTTATTTTCAGAAAAAAAATCGTTATTTTATTTTTTATTGTCGCATAATTTTCTTTTGTTTATTTTATTTTCCTTTTAATTTTTAGAATAGCAATTTTCTTGTTAGAATTTATTTTGGTAGTTGTTAATCTTTTTAGCATAATTATTTCTTTTATTTTCTGTTTGTTATAATTAGTTTTTGCCTTATTTAATTTCCTTTTTTTAGCTATTTAATTGAATAATTAATTGTTAACTAGAAAGTTGTCCAAATTTTTGAATTTGCATTTAAATTTCAAATTTGAATTTAAATTTATATTTTAATTCAAATCTGAATTTGAATTTGAACTTGAACTTGAATTTGAATTTCAAATTTCGAAATTTAAATTTAAATTTTCGAATTTCAAAAAAAATAAAAAATATATATATAATAAATTAATTAATTAAAAAATAAAAAATTGAAAACAAAAATTGTTCAATATTTTAAAATTCTTGCAATTGCATTCCAACATTTAGGGTTTCATATTCTAGAGCATGCATCATATAGGTTTATTTAATTGCTAAAGTTATCTTGTTAGTTGTGAATGTGTTAGGTTTTCATTTTTTTTATTTTAATTTCTTCTTTTGCTTAGTTTATTTTATTCTTTTATGTTATATTTCTGAATTGCATCTTGGAAATAATTGCTCAAGCAATGTAATTAGTGGAATTTTCTTTGTTTATTTTGTTTCTTTTTCATTAATCCATTTAAGGGCAATCCAACTTAAATAAGATAAGGTGGGGATTTCATCACCCTTCCTTGGCCCAAAAATCACCACCCTTCACGTGCGGTTCACCCTAAACCCTAATTTAAATTTTGGATAACAAGATCATTTAGGGGAACCTCACATTTGGTTCAAAAGTATGTTGAATCTTAGGGAAACTTGTGATTACTTTCCATAACCGGCAGTTGGTGTCTAAGGAAAGAGGTTAAACGGCTAAGCCTAAGCGGGTTTTGTAGTTACTTAATTAGGTCATTGCGAAAGAAAGGAGAGCCTCCCACATCTTCACCTCTTACCTAGCTAACCCAAGGAAGTGGTGTGATTCCAAGTGAACCTAAGAGGATTCACATTGGTTGAACCACTAGTTTAGGAAACCTTAGGTCAGTCCATAGGTCGTTTGTTTGAATTGCTTGCATTTTTTTTAATTTTAAAAATTCAATTTGAATTTAAATTTCAGGAATTTAAGTTTTAAAATCTAAATTTGAATTTAAATTTCAAATAAAAAATAAAAAAATCAAAAAAAAAGAGAAAATCAAAAATTTAAATATTCAATTTTGAGTTTAAATTGCAGAATTTAAATTTCAAAATTCAAAAAAAAAAGAAGAAAAAGGGTGGTTAAAACAAAATAAAATAAAATGAATTCAATGGCCAGAGTTTGTGGAATGAGAAACTACTTCCAACCTGAGCCACAAATAGATTGGAACAATGTATCTCGACAACTGGACAAGATTAATGGGATGACCCAAAGAATTGATCAATTCCTTGCATTTCATCAACAAAGTGGCCCATACCCAACCATGTCATCCTATCAAACATGTTCCAACTTTGCAAGTCCGGCCCATCATGTTAGCTAGTGCCCTGTGCCGGGCCCATGTCAATCAGTCATTCCAGACCAAGTACATGCGGCCAACAGATTTTTCCAACCCAATGCTAACCCATTCTTTTACCCATATAACCCTAGGTAGGAAAATCAGCCCAACTTCACTTATAGGGCCCCAGTCCAAAAAAACCCTACCAGATGTGCACTCTTAATGATCTGAAGCCCAGACTCACTAGGAGTACAATGATTACCCTGGGACTCAACCGGCTCAACCATGTCAAACCTACACACAGTCCCAATAGCAGTACCGTCCATCTAAATCCATGGCCCAAAAATTTCAGAGATCACAAGGGCAGAACCAATTCCAGCAGATGTATCCTAGGAACCAATCGGCCCAATCTTATTAGGTTTACCCACAACCTCCTCAGACCCGTAGAGTAGATGACCAATTTATTCAGCTTCAACAGCTGATTCTAAATCAGCAATAGTTCATTGATAGATTAGAGAGCCAACTGGGACAGCAAGCCGAAGCCAAGGCGAGAAGAGGAGTAGGACAACTACCGAGTCAACCAGTTGCGAACCCTAGAAATCAGCCATTAGGTTTTCCTCCACGGAAGATTCAACCACCTCCTAAGAACCCATAGATTGAAAATACCAAGGCTATTACAACCTTAAGGAGTGGGAGGATTTTAGAGGGCCCGTGTAAGAAAATGAGAGTTAATGAAGAAGAAAAGGAGCAAGAAGACCATAAGTTGGGGGGATGAAAAAGGAAAGGAAAATTTAGAAGAACCTATAGTGAACCAACCCGTAGTTCCCTTTCCAACTACGGGCCGGTGTGAAAGAACAAACAGACTCACAATGAGGAGAGCCAGGGCGTCCATATTAACTTCCCTCTCCTCGACACGATCCAACATATCTCAACCTATGCCAAGTTCTTGAAAGAGTTGTGTACTTAAATGATGGAGCCATAATCGGCCCCACAAAAAAATGATGCTCTCGGCAGATGTTAGTGCAGCTCTCCTAAACCAACTTCCCCAAAAAATAAAAGACTTTGGTGCCAGTATAAATCTGCTTCCGTCCATTTATGACAGCTTCAGGATCGGCGAGTTAAAACCTACCCCAGTAATTCTGCAACTCGTTGACTGGTCAGTCAAGACTCCTTGAAGTGTTATTGAGGACGTCATTGTTAGGGTAGAGGGTTGTCACATCCCAGTAGATTTTATCATCCTAGACATGACCCCAACCGAGGAACTACACCATATCCTGGTAATCTTCGTTTCTAGCAACAACTAATACAAACTATAAATCATGAGAAATGGACATTTCATTAGGGGAGCAGAAAGTCCGATTAAACATTTTTAGTGCCTCTAAGTATCCAAACCTAGGGGAAGATGAGTGCAAGGTGGTATAGTGGGCGATCTTTTAAATGCCTTGCCTACCCCTAGGTTAGCCCAATCTGAACCCTATCTGTCGAAAGATGAAAGTGAGTCAAAGAGTTTAGATGAAGAAAGTGCATGAATGTGTTTGGCTGAAGACATTAAACTTAGTGTTGGTTGGGAGGCAACCTAACGTAATTTTCAGTTACTTTTAGGATTAGTTTTTCTTTTCTTGATTTGAGACCAGGTGGCAGACCTTGAACCATTCAAGAAAACCTTATTGATTGTTCCCTTTGGCCTAAGTCCTTTTTGCATCAGCCTAGTTACGCCATTGGGGACAATGGCATTTAAGTTGGGGGTGAGGAAAGAGAGATAAAAAAAAAGAAATTTGGAAAAAAATTGAGAAACTAAGCCTTTAAATATGTAGAATTAAAATTTCACTAAAAATTTTAAAATTTCTTTCCACTAAAAGAGATTCTCAAACAGAAAAAAGTTGAGGAAACTGATAAAAGAATATTGAATTTTGTAGAAATTGGTAGCAAGTGATAGAAGTCAAAATTGGTCTCATTTGAGTATTGTCGAAACCGTTTAGAAATTGGAAAATACTCCCAAATTTACCCCTATAAAGATAAGAAGAGAAAGATGGAGAAATTAGACAAAAATTCTTCAAATTGTTAGAAACAGTGGACTACCCTGAGCATCGTTGCAAAAAAGAAAGAATAAAAGGTCAATGGACACCCTAGACTTAGTAAACGGCTCTCTTCACCTAAGTCAAGTGTCGAGATTCGCGTCAAACGGAAAAGGGAATGCCAAAGACACTTACCTAACACTTAGTAACCGAGTCTCTTCACCTAAGGCAAGTGTCGAGATTCGCATAAAATGGTGGAAGGTAACAATAAAAACAAGTGTGCATATCAAGTTCAGGGATAGAAATCCATTGTCAAAAATGATAAGAAGAATACCTGTCTGATTTTAAAATCAATCTCAGATTATCAAAACAGCCGGCAAATGGAAGAGTATATAAGATTTTTAAGCCAAGTTTCTATAATGTTCAAAGCAAGACGGTTTTACCCCTTAAGCCCAATCTCTATACAAAGTGTAATTTTAAGACTGCATTGCTAAGGGACTAGCAATGGTTAAGTTGGGGGTGTGATAACTCTGTATTTTGATGCCTTAAGGGCATCATTTCAGGTGTGTTTTCGACCTTAGAATAGTCAAAGTATGCCCTTTTCCCTGTTAAATTCAATGTTGTGACCTCTGAGAGTCTCTGTGCAAATTCTATGCAAAACGGGGAAGGTTTCATGGCGGAATTGCTACAGTTTTTGGGAAGCTAGTGTGAAGTCTAGCTGAGAGATGCGGTGTTTTTGTGAAAAACTTAGACCATGAGGGCGTCTCCTATCTGCTAAACCCAGAATGGCACCCCTCCTACTGTATTAGCATGCTCCCCTCTCCTTAGCAAACCCTAGGGCACCTACTAACCAATTCTTTCCATCCTTAGCAAACCCTAACCACCCCTAGATGTTTAATCTCCACCCTCTACCGCTTCTAATCTCCACCATTCATTCTAGGGCACTCTCTTTGTAGCTTTTAAACCCTAGGGCGCCACCTAACTTCTAATCCTTACCATTCAGTCCCAAACCACTAGATCTCAGCCATCCACTCTAGGGTGCCACCCACTTCGGGCACACCATGCATCAGTACATCAATCTAATTGGAGCTAAGGGCATACACTATCTTACACAAGGTTCATCGCAGAATCAAATTCATATAAAGTTTATCGTGGGTTGAACTAGAACTTATTTTAGGCTCGGGTTAAGCATGATTCCATCGCGAATGTGCATTGAATCGTATATTTATTGGAAACATGCAATGCGCTACGAGTTCATCGTAGGTGACTGGTGAGCTAAAGACTAATCGCAGGCATCCATTGGGTATCGATTCAGTGTCTTCTGGACTCTAAAGGACTAAGTGGACAGTATATACCTACATTAGCCCCTTGCTTATCGGTAAGTGGAATCTTATCGATAAGCATTTTGCCTTCATATTTGCCTCAGGGTTCTGTGAGGGGGTCAATAAGCATTCTACACAAAATGTAAGCAAGGGTCGAAGAATGGGCATTCAGATCAGCAAAGGTAATCGAAGAGAGTAGTCATCCTTCGATTTTCCGTTAGGTCTAGAGATTAGCTCATTTTACAAATTCGTGTGGACAATGGTGTAAGTTCACTTAGGCTTTGATTAGCCCCCTGTCTGCGGACAAGTTGGGAGTTAGCCGCTCGAGCAATCATCTATCTTTGTGTTTTAGTGGTTTCGGGTAGGAGTTGGGTGTTTGTTCCCGGTTGGTTTTTACCTATTGTATGATTTAGTCCCCTGTCTTTTGATAATTTGCTTTCTGTTAGTGGGTAAATCTTCATCAAGATTGCAAGCTTCTGCCCCCTACCCACTGGCAGGAAAGGAATTATCAAATGACAAGCAAGGTGCTCTTTAAGCATGGGTGTTAAGCCCCCTATATGTCGGTGCACTGTTTCTGTATCAGGTTAGACCCTATTCGAGTGTTCAGTGTGCCTTTAGGAGCTGATGACGTAGCGGCCATCATTAGTCAATTTCTTAACTACCGCGTCATAATAAATGAGGTCCATTTGCATGTGCAGCACGTGTGCGATATCCAATATTTAAAGTAGTAGTTGATGACATGGCGCTTTGTTTAAGTTAATGCGTTGTTTTGTCCCACCTTTTGGAAGGGGTATTTTGGAAAATCCCTATGTTGCTTTTTCGTTAAGCTATGGCTAAAGGGCTGTACTTGCGTTTGGTCATCTTCCCCGGTGCCGATTGTCATTCTCGACATGCTAGGGTTCTCTATAAAATAGCAGGGAGCCCATTCACGTTGTTTGCATTGTATGTTTGTTGATTTTGGGAATTGGTTTCCTGTGTATGGGTTTATCTGCTCCGTTTGCCCTTCCTTTCCTGTCTTCCTTCGTATCCTTCCTATTCTTTTCTCTATCACCAATGGCTCTTCGTAGATTTTTTCAGGGAGGTTGATACAGCGGAGATGTTGTTAGAACGCGAATCAGCCATAATAGTCGATGAGGGCAGAGTTTTTTAGCAACTGATGCCGGTGACCAGGGGTGTGAGGGTATTTTCGACATTGTCAATGGCACAGAGTTGATGTGTCTGTGGATGGCTAGACCGGTAGGTATCGTACAAGTGTCAGGAGCCTAGGACCGATGGCTCCAAGTCACCCAACAACTATAGTGCCTAGGTAAAGTTTGTGCTCGAAAACCCTATGTATTACCGGATGTTGTAGGATGCCGCCCTTCTCCGGTTTGTGGATTGTTATACAAATCTCTCTGGCAGAGGAGTAAAATATGTAAATCCCCTATTGGAACATTGGTATTATTGTACCCACACGTTCATGGGCACATTTAAGGAGTTTACCATTACTATGGAGGACGTGGTTGCATTATTGGTGTTGCCCATTGGGGGTTCTATGTCTGCTCAGCATCTCCAACATATTGAGTCTATTCCTTCTGATCTAATGGGGCTCTATGATGTGATCATCGCAGAAAATGCTACATTCAAAGGCTCAAGTGGACAAGTCTTCCACCCAAGGAAAGATGTCATTGGAGCAATAGTTGGAGTACTAGTTTGAGTCCCGTGGAAGGGGGAATGTGATGGTACACGGGGTGGATAACCAATGCCACCTTGCCACATTCATTTTGTATATTGTCTCTCGATTTCTGTTCTCGGAACCCCCTGACTATGGGTTGTGCACAATTTTGGTCCCCTTCGCTGTCCTGACTGCCAGCGGCCACCAGCTACCTTTGGCCTCTATGTTCCTAGGCAATTTATACGAATAGATGGATGACACTGTCCAACAAATAATGGACCCCAGTTGCAAGAGGCATATCAACTACGTTTGTGCCCCCTTTTGTGGATGTTTTTTGTGTGAACGCTTTAGCCTCAACGCCACACCTCGTGATCTTTCTCTGATGCACATAGCTGAAGCCACCATGGAGGGAAACAAGTATGAGGAGAAGGTGGTTGAGGTTTGTAGAGGAAAATACTGGCTCCAGGCTGGCAGGCACAAGTAGTTTAAAATGAGCGAGATTAACTTAAAGTTGGCTTCGCTCGATGGGTTTGTGTGGAGGTCGTACGCCCAAGCCGTTCATCATGCAATGTCATTCTGTGTCGGCATTCTAGTCCCCGAGGATGGCGACCAACAATGTGTTATGGGGGTCAAGAGCATGTTGCGGGCGTGGTGCGACTAGTAACTTGGCCTGGCATCATTGCTTACGACTGCATAGGCGAGGCTCAGCTGGCTGTTTACCGTCCAGATCGGGTACTTCACCAATTTGGTTATGATGATATGGGCGCAAAATTTTTACGGTCATCCGAAGGAGATGTTTTCTAGGTCCAACGCCATGAACTTGCCTTTCCTGAGATTTTGAGGTTCCTTGTTGTGGGGTATTCTAGGGTTCAAGATTGCAAGTCCCTCCACTTTGCATACCTTTGTGCGCTGTTTGGAGGTTTTTAGATGCTGATGAGGACAAACTCCCACCCCTGTCACGTCTTAGCTCCTCCTGAAGGTCACGCTGCCAACCAAGGTGAGGGTTTAGTTGCTCCTCCATCGCATTCTCCGAAGAAAGTGAGGACAAAGCAAGAGGCAAAGCATTCGATTTTAGAGGAGGGAGAGACTAGTCGTCCTCCTATGGTGAAGAGGCTGAGGTCAGCAAGAGGTCTTTGCCCAGCGCAGCCACCAGTTGTTTCATAGCCCACTGGTTCAGACGTGGCTTCATAGAAAGTTAGAGAATGCCGAACTAAGGCCAGGCAAGAGCCCCCTGCTCTAACACCCATGGAGAAGGATGCGCCAAATGTAGAATCAACGCAGAGAGCTATTGATGTGCCTCCTAGTAAGATTACTTGTGTCCGTTTCTCAAGTGGACGCATAAAAAACATGGCTCCTTGTCCTCGGAGGAGGGGACTTGGAGAAGAAGATTAAGTAAGGAACCTATCCCTTCTGCTTCTATTGTCTCATTATTGTTGTTATTTACTTTTGTTGTTTATAACTGACTTGTTCTCGTTTTTGTTCTGAAGCTTATGGAGACTGATGACAGTCTTCTGGGTACAGAGTTCCTGGAAGCCCCCTCCAAGGGTGAGGGAGGGGAGGTATGTGTAGATTTGTTTTCCTTTTCATTAACTTGTGGTTCACTTAGCACACTAACCTTTATAACTTGCCTCATCGCAGATTCCTTGTGAAGTGGTCCGATCTACTGTGCCAGTTTCACCGGTTATCAAGCGACTGGTAGAAGAATTACGATTAGTGCAGCTCCCCAAGCAAGGTCAAGAGGTTGTCGGAGGTGCAGGCACCGATGGCATTGCTCTGGTTTCCATCGCACAGGGAGAAGTTCGTGTAGAGGTCTCTAAACCAGCCATGTCTAAATTGCATTAGCGTGATGTTGAAGCGCTGCGTAAAACATCAGCGCCGAAGGCTTATAGCGAGGATTCCCCCGCTCCTGCTATCACTATGGAGGTCGAAGTTCCCGTCAACCAAGGGGTTCGTCATGAGAGCGCTGCAGTGGTATCATCGGTTGAAGGTTTATTGCGTGACGGAGAGCTCGTGCTAATCCAGGAGGAGCTCGTGGAGTATTGCAACAAGAATGATGTTTCCCCCTAGGCTATGAAGCCATAGACCCTATCCTTATCCAGGGTCATCGCAGAAATGACAAATACTCCATGTCCCGCTCAGCGGCAAAATTTGCTTTGGTCGTCATCCGGGGTAGTTGGTTACCAGCTACAGACCTTCATCTAGTAGTCGTGGGGCCGACCCTGAACACAATTGCAACGATGATGGACTACATAATGAACTGGCCCGTTGATGAGCTCTCATGGCGAGACTTTGCTCAATGGCTGAAGACCTGAAAGTGCTTTTCCATTATTGGCTTCCAGATGGAGTAGATTGAAGAACGGGTCATTCTTTTAGCCCATGCATTTTAGAAGGCTGGCCTTAAGGCACCGTAGTCCATTTTTGGTCGTTCATTGAAAGACGTGTGCCTTCACCAAAAGGTAGTCAAGGCCAGTCTTACAAAGGCCACTGAGAAATTGGAAGTCTTCATGGAGGAGTGCGGTCACCAGGGGAAGATAGTGGCCGAATATGAGGAGGAGTTGAAAGATTTGGCAGACTTTGAAGAGCGTGGGCAGGCTTTAGAAAACATCATTACCACGAGGAAAGGTTTGGCTACTGTGTGAATACTCGTAGTCACTTACTTTTGTAAATTAGTTGAATGAGAATGAAAAATGTAAATTTTGTCTCATGTTGTTGTCCCATTGCTTTGATTATTTTGTGTTCTTGTACCTTTATCGCAACGTCCCTTGGCAATCGGCCTCGGTGTAATATGATCATGCTCTAGTGTATATCGACCGTAGGGGAAGGTTTTGTCGTTACTTTAAACGTTAGGTGTCATCCATTACTACAAGATTCTCACAGCAACGTTTGATATAACCTCATCGTATTTCAGGCAACTTCGAGTCCGGGGTGAGACCTCCTCTCGTAAGAAGGAGTTTTGAATTGAAATCATTCCCCATGTAATTCTGAAGCATATTCTAAAAAGAAGTTCTAAGACCAAGAACCATCGTAACTTATATCGGTTGTGGAATCAAATGATAGTGAAATGCAAACATCGGATGCTTCGTGAACTTTATCGCAAATGAATACCGCTATGAGTGTACTGGCCCTTAATCGCAATGAAATACTATCATAAGTATAATTGTCTTTTATTTACAAACTATTGAGTCATGCGCACCCCTTAGCTTGGGGGCTCAGTGCGAGTGTTAAACGTCATTTGAGAAGACAAAAAGTCGTGAGTGTCTAATGATATCGAAAAGAACTTTGCAGTGTTCGGGTGATGTCAAGAATGAAGTTCAAGTATTTAGCGTCGGGTGTCCGGTGAACTTATTTGCAAACAAGTATCAATACAAACATAGTGAACTTTATCGCAGGCCGTAAAAGTCTAGCAAAGTGTTATCCCCATCGTCTGTGATACCATCAGATAAAAAAGTTGCCCCAAAGAACATTATGTAAATGATTAGATGATTAACATCTACACAAGAATGGGCGTTGATTTACTTTGTAGGGAAGCACAATTTTGTTACCCTCGCGAGGGTCGAAGGTTGTTGTGCCTTGTGAAGGCGAGGTCTTTCTTGGGCGATATGGTTGTGGTTCAGCCAAAATGTAAGCGATTAGCATGAGTTAGGGCACTATCAATTATGAACCTCATACCTTTGTTTATTTTGTGATAGGTTTTGGTCACCACATGAGGGGACTACTTGAGCTCTTCTTGCAGAAGTAAGACATCAATAATCAGAGTGAATGTTGTTTTCAGCAAAATGCTATTGTCTATCCACGGGACGGGTTAAGTTTGTTCTCCCTTGGACCATTGTAGTTATAAATTGAACAAAGCATCCAGATTTGGAAGTTAGGCAAAGATCATACCTGATGTTGCCAAAGCCTCCTATCAGGGGGTGTGAGCGCACCTGGGGTTGCTAGGGAATGTGAGTGTGCCTGTGGTTCCTAGGGCCTTCCTAGGGTCACCAGGGAACAAAAGTGCAAGCCTAGGTTTGTCAGGTGATATGAGAGCACGCCTGGGGTTGCCAATGAATAATAGTGCAATCCTAGGGTTGCCAAGAGATATGTAAGTGCACCTGGGGTTGCTAGGGAATAATAGTGCATATATGTGTACGTATATATGTATATATAAGAGAGATATCCAAGCTTTAGCATACAAATTGTATTTGACAAAACATGCTTTGACAAAGAATCATAACTTTACTGAATTTTCAAATTACATGGTTACATCGAAACTTTATCGCAGGAATACAAAGTACATCAGAAAAAATATCTCATCGCAAAATATGAATTGTTAGCATATGTATCAAGAATTCATCGCACCCTATTTACAAGCAAAGTGTGATAAATATATTAACATAAGAACTTGCAAGATTTTTGAAAAAGAAAAAAAATAAGGGTAATACATTCGTCTTTAAAACAAATGCATGCAACAATCACACGATTTTATTCAAAGCAGGGCTTCAACTAGTTGCCATTCACCATTTCATCTTCCTTTCCTGTGTCTATAGTTTTTAACACGTAGCAACCAGAGGGGTGAGCTTCTTTGATCATGTATGGCACATCCCACGTAGGTGCAAATTTTCTAGAGGATTTGCCAAGTCTGACAGGAAGTGTTGTCTTAAGGAAGTTGTCTCCTTCTCTAAACTTCCTGGGCTTCACACGATTTTCTAAAGCATTTTCCCTTTCCTCATCAATACCTTCTAGTTTTTCGTCGATGAGCTGATCCATGTCTTTTGTTTTGAATCTCTTCCCCATTGCAAAGGCTACACGGACAGAGACGATTTGTACCACTACTGGTAGCACTGCTTCTTCACCATATACCAGGGAATAAGGTGTTGCCTACGAACTTTTTTTGATCATTGTGCAATAAGCCTAGAGAGTTTCGAATAACTTTTCTAACCAATCCTTTTGATTTTCAGCCACCACCTTGCTCATCATTCTTAGCAAAGTCTTGTTCGTGGCTTCTATTAGCCTATTCCCTTGTGGATAATATGTTGCAGACGTGCCTAATCTTGCCCCGTGTTGTCCCAAAAGATCCTAGACTTCCTGATTCTTAATGGACAAGCCATTGTCTATCAGCGGTTAGACAGTGTATGCCCTTAGCTCCAATCAGAATGATGTACATTATGACATTTATTGTAAATGAATAAAGTACATATTTGATTCATGTTATTATGGTGTGTTTCTATGTAATACCCTTAAACTGGACACATATGAGACTCGTGTTAGTTTAGAATGTTCACAGCCGTTGGATAGATCTGGGGAGATTTATCATACCAAGACTGACACTGATGTGCCGCCAAGTTGGTTGGGGTGGCTTGTCTCAGCTGCCAGGGTGAGACCTGAGGTACATGTAGTGTGGGTTTTCTTGAAACCCTGAACTGGACCAAAATTCCAGAATTGTCCTGGACCTTGGAGATAGATGGGCAAAATTGGAATGTTACACCTGACCCCTAGACTCGATTATGATACTACACTAGGTATCGGATTAGACTGTCTTTGATATGCCAATCAGTGAGATCCTCAGAGGTGGTCAAAATCTGGGTATGCACTCTCTCTAATGGAAACCAAAACTGTCGGTAGTCGATTTCAACCATTGAAATTTGTTTTTGCAAAATATATTTATATAAGAGATATACATATATATATTATGGTTTCAAATTTTGCAAAAGGTTTTAATTCCCGGGATCCATATGAGTAGAGAGTGCAGCACTGTACCTTACAGCTGAGGGAGAGGTCCTCTCTTGTTGGGCAGTGTTTGATCATTATGGGCTGAGAGGTTAAGTGTAAAACCATTGAGGGTAATACCTGATGGGCTAATCTTGCATTTTCCCACAGTCCTTGGGTTTTTATAAGGTGGCTTGACCCAATGACCATTTAGTGCAAATGTTGGGCCCATTAAGAGCCCATGGTGATGGGCTCAGGGGTTCAATGTCTCCTACAATGAATTTGGCCAAGCCTTGTAACAGAGGCTAGGGAACCCATGTTGCTGATGTGTAGATCAATGTTTGGGTCCCACGCCATACAAGGATGACCAACTAGGTATCAATTGAGAGGATAAGTGAGCACATAGACTTAATGGGCCTAAACCCAATTCGAACTAGTTTAATAAGATTAATTAAAAGAGGGCAGTTCTGGGATTTGGATCAACAGATAGGATAAGAGATTATCCCTATCCACTCAAAGAGTTCAGATCCAAATAAAGATTTGGATCTAGAAACTCCTAATTAGATTAGGAAGGTTGATCTTTATCTGCAGATAAGATAAGGGATTATCCTCATCACTTAAAAGAGAGTCCAAATCCAAATATAAGATTTGGATTAGAAAACTCCTAATGAGATTAGGAGAACCTCTCTTTAAGACTATAAATAGAAGAGCATGGCGAACCTCCAAATCATCCAACAGTTTGCTGAATTACAAAGTAAAACAACACAGTTTGACTGCACTATCTTCTGTTGTTATTCTTTCCTGCTCTTGCCGCCCTACCCAGTTCGATGTCCACCAGTGGGAGTGATCAAGAACAGTTCTTGATATTGCCCTTTGCTAGAAAATGCAATCTAAAATAGGGAATGTAATTCCATCATGGGAGAGAGAGAAATTTTTGAAATTTCGCCCAACCTTCCCATAGGGTTCGGCCATCCATATGATGGATCTCTCATCCCTTTAGAATCCTCACCGGATCCCCAAACTAATGAATTACGTGTTGCTTGAGGAAGTTTGCTATGTTTTCTACACAGATCCTCCATAAAGGTATAGCCTCTACCCACTTGGTAAATAATTCACGACCACTATGATGAAGTGGTATCCCCTGGAAGGAGAGTGGATTTTGCCTATGAGATCTACTCCCCATGTGTGGAAAGGCTAGGGTGTGATGATGGGATGGAGGTCGTTGGTAGGTCAATGTATCCTTTTGGCATGTATCCGGCACTCATGGCATCTGCAAACATGTTTCTAGGTGTCTTCCACCATGGTGGGCTAGTAGAAACCTAAATGCAAGATGTGATTGTATAGAGCCACCTATCCTTGGTGTGGGGCGGGTTCAGAACTATGGGCCACTTCTAATGCCTCATCTATCTCCTCACCAGCCAAGAATCATAGAGGTTTTCCAATTCCTGTACAACACTCCTTCCTGAAGGTAGAACCTCTTGGCTCTAGATAAAAGTCTCCTCCTCATTGCTAGGTCTATTGGTAGCATATTGTCTTCTAAGTAGTTTATATACATACTCCTACAATCTGCCTCTCCTACCGCGAGGCACACTCTTTCATCCACCTCTAGGACGCACTTTTCACAATCGTGTTGTACCTTGGTAGCATCTGTCTTCATCGCTAGCCAATAGTACCCCAATCTTTGTAGCCTTCTGTATAGAGTCCTGGTCATGTCTCTATAGTATGTTTTGTGGGTTTCATTCAGGACCAGCTCTGCTTCCTTCAACCCTAAACACCTCATTCTGACCCCGTCTACCAGTTGATGGTACAGTACCTCGTTTACCAGTTGGAACCTCAAAACTACTTTGTTGTCCTACGTCGCCACCTTTGGGTTAGTTTTTGTATTATGCTGTGCCTCCAATCATCTGTTGTAATTTCATCATCCTTATCGACCCTGTGCCCTAACCTGTTAGTTTATGGTTTACAAAATATTTAGATGGTAATTTTGATTGGGTCTTTGCTGGATTGGATTTTCGATCCCAAGGTAGCTAATGCGCCAGGAAACCTATTTACGCCTTGTTTTGGTGTTCGAAATCCACTTCCAGGTCGCAAGTTAGTCTCTTGATCAAGGTCCTATATGGCAGGATCGTTAATTCTTTGATTGTTGTGCTCCCATCGAGCTGACCGATTACCAATTTAGAATCCCTTGTCACCCTGATCTTCTTAGCACTGGAGTCTCTCGCCTTGATCAAAACAAGGACCAAGGCTTCGTATTCATCTATGTTACAGGAACATGGGAACTAGAATTTGAACGAATAGGTGAAGGAAGGGGAAATCCATCATATGGATGGCCAAACCATGCTGGATGGCTAGGCAAAATTTCAAAAATTTTCTTTTTACCATTCCGGGAATCGTATTCCCAGTTTTAGAAAAACTGCATTTTTCTAGGATTGTTCTTGCACCGAAACTAGACCAGATTTGAAACCAAAAGATAGGAAAAATATACTGAAGGGATGAGAGATCTATCATATGGATGGTCGAACCCTACAGGTAGGTTGGGCGAAATTTTAAAAATTTCTCTCTCTCCCATATGGCAATCACATTCACTGTTTTAGAAAACAATATTTTCAAGGATCAATCTTGAACCCTAAACCAGACCAGATCTGAAATCAAAAGGTAGGAGAGGGATATACCTGATACAGAGTAGTAGTAACTCCCAATGAAGGTGTTCACGCCCAAGGAGATCACCAAAGACTGCTCCCACTGAATATGACACAACGTAGGGTGGAGCAGAATCATCCGGGTGGTTCTTCAACAAAAACCTGATTCTTCACCAAGAATCTGATGGAGGGCAAGTGAGCACGACTTCGGATCAGTTTTTCTCCCAAAAACTGATATCAAGAACCTTTCTTGATCACTCCTACAGGTGGAGATCAAACTGCCAATGGCGGCAATAGAAGGAGAAGGCAAGAGCAGAAGATGGCGTCAGTTTAACTGTATGTTGTCTTCTCTCTTGTATCAGTAATCTGATGGATGAATTGGGGTTCACCCTCCTCCTCTATTTATAGCCTTAAAGAGAAGTTCTCATAATCTGATTAGGAGTTTCCTAATCCAAATCTTGTATTTGGATCTGGACTCTCTTTAAGAGATAAAGATAACACTTATCTTATCTGCAGATAAAGATCAGCCCTCCTAATCTAATTAGGAGTTTCCATATCTAAATCTCTATTTGGATCTGGACTCTCTGAGTGGATAGGGATAATCCCTTATCCTATCTGCTGATCTAAATCCCAGAACCGCCCCTCTTTAATTAATCATATTAAACCAGTTCGAATTGGGCTTTAGGCCCATTAAGTCCATGTGCTCACTTATCCTCCAAATTGCTGCCCAGTTGGATATCCTTGTATGGTGTGGGACTCAAACATTGATCTACACATCAACCACATGGGTTCCCCAGCCTCTGTTACAAGGCCTGGCCGAATTCACTGTAGGTAACAGTGAACCCCTAAGCCCATCACCATGGGCTCTTAACGAGACCAACATTTACATTAAATGGTCCTTGGGTGAAGCCACCTTAACCCAAGGACTGTGGGCAGATGCAAGATTAGCCCATCAGGTATTACCCTCAATGGTCTTACACTTGACCTCTCAGCCCATAATGATCAAACACTGCCCGACAAGAGAGGACCTCTCCCTCGGCTACAAAGAACAGTGTTGCACTCTCTACTCACATGGATCCCGTGAATTAAAACCTTTCAAAAACATTTTGAAACCATTATATATATATATTATATATATATATATATATATATATATGTATGTATATAAGTATGTATGTATATATCAATATAAATATATTTTGCAAAACAAATTTCAACGGTTGAAATCAACTGTCGACAGTTTTGGTTTTCATCAGAAAGAGTGCATCCCTGATCATTCACTTTGTCCGACAAAGGGGTTGATCCTGTCACTATGATCACCCACTCAGATGAATTCTCGGACTGTCCCAACATACCTAGGTTTTAACCCCTTCTAAGGATCTCACTGATTGGCATATCAAAGACAGCCCAATCCGACACCTAGTGCAGTATCATAATCAAGTCTAGGGGTCAGGTGTAACATTCCAGTTTTTCCCATCTATCTCTAAGGTCCAGGGCAATACTAGAATTGTGGTCCAGTTCAGGGTTTCAAGAAAACTCACACTACTTGTACCTCAGGTCTCACCCTGGCAGCTGAGACAAGCCACTCCAACCAACTTGGCAGCACATCAGTGTCAGCCTTGGCAGGATAAATCTCCCTAGATCTATCCAACAGCTATGAAAATTCTAAACTAACACGAGTCTCATATGTGTCCAGTTTAAGGGTATTACACGGAAACACACCATAATAACATGAATCAAATATGTACTTTATTCATTTACATTAAACGTCATAAGGTACATCATTCTGATTGGAGCTAAGGGCGTACTCTGTCTAGCATATACCTGATACATAATCCACAAATGTAGCTCCCAAAGTGGTAGTTCACACACAAAGAGAGTTCCAAAACCAGCTTCCACTAAAGATGGTGCAGTTTGAATTGAAGTTGGTTCAACAACATAGTTTTCAGCAAAACTATAATCCAACACCTTGGATCGATCAAGGGAGGTGAGCACATATTTTCTCTGTACTTTTCTTGCAAAAATCAGAGAGGGAACTGATCAGTCCAAGAAGTGGAGCATTTCATTTCCTCCCTATTTATAAACCTTAAGCAGCACCACTCCTAATCTGATTAAGAGGTTCCTAATCCAAATCTTTATTGGTAGAAAGATGGTTCAGCCCAGGGTTAGAATTTATTGGCACAGAGTACTATTGGGATAGGTGCCAGCTTGGAATTGATGCCAATTCACGGGCAGGCGTTGGTGCATAGAGTGTGGGTTGTTGCCATTTTGAATGTTTAAAGCTCTGCAATGGAAATCAGAAATCTGCATTGGGTCTGTCCGTACTTCTCTGATCTTTATTTGGATTTGGACTCTCTAAGTGGATAAGATTTATTGATGCGTATTGCTTACACTAGCAAGTACACTAGCCAATCAAGTAATAAAGTGATGAGTAGAGTATTGTTCCCACAAGGATTTATCCAACAATTACTGGTGATAAATCAGTCAATTGTTATCTGATAAATCGAATTATTAACCTAATCAAAATCTTAAATCCTAACTAGTAAACTATCCTAATCAGTTTGGATCAAACCACATTCATGCATAGAGAAGACAAGTTGTATGTGAACACTAACTGATTCAGTCCAACAATCAATTCACTAAGGTATTCAATTGAGTTGGAATTCAGCCATGGTTTGGTGAAACCCTAATGGCATGAGCAGCCTCTCTCGAGCACAACTCATCCTATCCATGGGTGACAATTCTTATATCTCTATCAAGAATTTAATCCACATGGATGCATTAAGAACAATAAATTCAAAGGGCATCAATTCAGATTTGAATGAACACCAACTGAATCACACAAATTATCTCTAAGATGTATTGAATTCGGTTCTTGATTAGCATATCAGATTACCTAAATTCTTTCTCAAGCAATTCAGACAATCCAAGAATCAAGAATAATTCGGCCAAGATTATTCTAGCAAATAAAACCCTAACCAAGAAACATCAAGAATGAATCCAATCAATCGAATAACCCTAGAGAACTAATTACATATCAAAAACATTATCAAACATGGTTCAAATTCTAGCAAGAAAGAGAAATTAATTGACAAAATTGCATGAAACCCTAGCTGAATTCGGTTACCAATTGTGTAGAACCAAAGAAGAAGACAACCTAGAATTTTTGCTTCAATCTTCGATTTTTGGATGTGATTCTCCTCCAATTCACATTCAGCAACCTTCTTCTTCCTCTAGATCTTCTCTTTTCTCCTTTCTCGCACCTCTCTTCTCTCCTTTCTCCTTTTGGGGGTTCGAACCCTTTTCTCCCCTTTCTCTTCTCCTTTTATACTTTTCTCTTCAGCCCTCTCAACTCTAAAAGGTCCGCCTTTAGGACCCCTTAGGCTGCAATTGGGCCTCCCACTTGGTGGGCTGAA
The DNA here is from genome assembly GCF_055504915.1 of Nelumbo nucifera. Taxonomy (NCBI): domain Eukaryota; kingdom Viridiplantae; phylum Streptophyta; class Magnoliopsida; order Proteales; family Nelumbonaceae; genus Nelumbo; species Nelumbo nucifera. Next base: position 72,529,431 of record NC_142651.1, read on the forward strand.
AGGTCTCCCTTGGAGAGCTTCGACTGGGCTCTTTCCTTGGGTTCCCCCATGGAGTGTAGCATGGGTTGTTGCTTCTTTATGGGCCGAAAGTGCCCTCCTGATGATTCTCGATTGGTCTGTCTTCTAGATGGGTCGAATTGCTTCCATTTTGCCCTCTCAACATGGTTTCATGCTATCTTCCCCCTAATCTGGTCCACACTCTTGAATTCCTGAAATCATTCTCAATTAGGGTAAGAAATCATGAAAATTAAGCAAGTGGCTCACGTCCCTAAGTCATATGATTGCTTAAACTATCATGTGACCACTTGATTAATCTAATTAATTATGGGTTTTAGGCTCATTAAGCAAATGGCTCATGTCCCTAAGTAGTTGTTGGCTTATTTGGTTCACTTTGTATGGCGTGGGACCCCAACAATGACCCTACATAAGCCCATATGGGTTCGGCCCAGCCTCTATGAAAAAGCCTAGCCAAATTCACTGTTAAATAAAGTGAATCCCTGAGTCCATCAGTATGGGCTCTTAATGGGCCCAACATTTACATTAAATGATCCTTGAGTCCAGCCAATCAGCCATCCTATGAAGGCCCAATGACAATGGACTTAAGTAGGATACAGCCAATCTGATCCACACTACTTTTCTTATAAATTTGCAAACTTGAAAAACATAGCTCCATTACTGAAACTAGACCAGCATTCAAGTGTGAAGTAGATCATTAATGGAAAAGAGAGCTAGCTAGATCAGCAATAGAGTTTATTACACACTACTCTGAACTAAAATGAGCAGAAGTAAACATATCTAAACTTTACTATAAACAGGTCTGAAATCAGTGTTGAATTTAGGATCTTTAGGCTGCTCTTCAGGTTCTAACATTATAAAATCAGATCTGAAATCTTAGCTTTTGAGAATAGTCACTTACAAAAATTCCAAACCTAATATCAATAAGTAGGTCTAAAATATGTTGCAATTAGGTCTGAAATAAGTCTGATCCCAAGAGCTTAAGACTTCTCTTTCAATTCCCAACTTATATGTCTTGTATGCCTCAATTAATTGCAAAGACCTAAAATCAGATCTGCAAACATACCTACTAAGAACAGCCACCTTTGGATCTGAGTTTAGACTTGAAATTACAGTAGCCACTGATACTGAAATCAGTGGTCATTGTGAATTTTTATAGCAGCTGAAATCAAATACACAGTTGTTTATTCAATCATATACAGCAACTACCAGATGCTAGGTCAGTGGATCTAAAAAAAAATGCTACACTCAAGGATACATCAATTAGGGCTAGGATCAGATTTGTTATACTGTAGGGCTGATATAAGATCTGATCTGAAATCTTAAAATATATGAAGAGGACCTAAAATAAACTGTAACCAGACCTGAGTTAGGCTTGGTTTAAGGGTTTTAAGCTCTGCAATTGAAGTCCAAACCTGTATAGCTCATATATATCAAATAATTTCTAAGACCTGAAATCAGGTCTGCAATGTCTGATATTGTTAGCAGCTGCAATTCAGATATGATGTCAGCAGTTTTACAGAACAAAACTCAGTCCACAGATATTTCAGATCATACTCTGTATCAGATCTCATACCAGTCCATATCAATCCATATTAGTCCATATCAGTCCATATTTGTGTAGCTCATATATTAAGTAATTGTAGAAACCTGATGTGGCTCATTGTGACACAAGCAAGTGCAATAGCCGTTCAAGTAGTAAAGAGGTGAATAGAGTATCGTTCCCACGAGGATATATGAAACTCAGTCCACTAGGATCTGAATTCCAAGTCTCTCTCTCAAGCACTCTAGAAATTCCAAGCATTAAATCAAATCGGCCAATCTGAGAATTGAAGGTTTGAATCCTTTCTCAAGCAATTCAGATTTTACAAATCTCAGATCTGAGATTTCAGATCTGAGTTTGTGAGAGATAAAATCGGCCAATCTGATCTAGAATCCACACTCTATTCATGAAACAATAAGAAGAGATCTGGTCTACTCGAATGATAAAGAAATTTGATTACACAATCTGAAATTTTACAACATTGATTACAACAAGAAAGAATGAGGAAGAGAAAATTACATAGATAGAAGCTGAATTCGAATTCAAGAAAATAAAAACTAAGTAGAAATAGAACAAAGGATCTCTCAATCAAATTTTCCCCAAATTCGAACTCACCTTCTTCTCTTCTTCCTTGCTTGAATCTCTTCAGCCCTTCTCCTTCTTGCGCCTAGCTCCTTCTTCTCTCTTCTTCTCTTCAAGGAATTCGAACCCCAAGGGAATGGAGAGCCTTGAATTTGGGCAAATGAACACCTCTTCCCCCTCTAGAGACCTCCTTATATAGGCTTTCAAGGAAGCTCTAGCCTCTTCTTGAAGCTTCTAGAATTGGGTGCATTACACCCTTCTTGAACCTTCTAGAGTGCTCCCTCCTTCTCTTCAAGAATCCTCTAGAATTTGTCGCCCCTAGCTCCCTTTGGGCTGCTATTTGGGCCGCAACTTAGCTTAATTTTGAACATATTTTGGGTTGCACTCTAGGCTGTTCTTGAGCTGAAATGGGCCTTTTCTTTGCTGGGCTGAATTTTTCTTCTTGCTAGGCTCTTTCTTTGGGTTTTCCCAAAGAGTGTAGCTTGCACTACTAGGGTCGAATGATACTCCTTTGCTCTTATGGCTGGGTCAGGCTGAATTTGATTAAAATTGGGCTTTCTTTTCTTGCTTTTTGCCTTCCTTTTCTTGAGTTGGTTGCCCCTGAAATCTTTCTTGCAATCAATCTAAAATACGGTGAAATTCAATTAAATTGGCATAAAACTCCTTGCAAAAACCTCATAAATTATAGGTAAATTATTGTTAGACAGTTTTGTATGCCCTTAGCTTCAATCAGAATGATGTACTTTATGAGTTTATTGTAAATGAATAAAGATACATATTTGATTCATGTTCCCTTGGTATGTTTCTATGAAATACCCTTAAACTGGACACATAATGAGACTCGTGTTAGTTTAGAATGTTCACAGCCAGTGGGTCGGTCTGGGGAGACCTATCCTGACAAGGCTGACACTGTGGTGCTACCAAGTCGGTTGGGGTGGCCTGTCTCAGCTACCAGGGTGAGACCCTAGGCACATACAGTGTAAGATTACTTGAATCTTTGAACTGGACCAGTTTTCCAGTATTGAACTAGACCTTGGAGATTGATGGGCAAAACTGGAAAGTTACACCCGACCCCTAGACTCGATTATGATACTGCACTAGGTGTCGGATCGGGATGTCTTTGATGTACCAATCAGTGAGATCCTTAGCGGGGGTCAAAACCTGGGTATGTTGGGACAATCCGAGAATTCATCTGAGTGGGTGATCATAGTGACAGGATCAGCCCCTTTGTCGGACAAAGGTAATGATCGGGGATGCACTCTCACTGATGGAAACCAAGACTGCCGGCAACCGATTTCAACCGTTGAGATTTTGTTTTGCAAAGTATATTTTATATGAGATATAAAAGTATATATATATTATGGTTTCCAAAATGTTTGCAAAAGGTTTTAATTCCCGGGATCCATATAAGTGGAGAGTGCAACACTGTTCCTTGCAGCCGAGGGAGAGGTCCTCTCTTGTCGGGCAGTGTATGATCATTATGGGCTGAGAGGTTAAGTGTAAGACCATTGAGGATAATACCTGATGGGCTAATCTTGCATCTGCCCACAGTCCCTGGGTGTTACAAGGTGGTTTGGCCCAGGGACCACTTAGGGTAAGTGTTGGGCCCATAGAGCCCATTCGATGGGTTTCAGGGGGTGCATTGTCTTTAACAGTGTATTCGGCCAAACCTTGTAACAAAGGCTGGGCCAAACCCATGTGGCTGATGTGTAGATCAATGCTTGGGTCCCACGCCATACAAGGAAGCCCAACTGGGCAGCAGTTAGGAAGGTTAAGTGAGCACATAAGCTTAATGGGCCTAAACCCCATTTCGAACTGGGTTGTTTATTTAGTTAATAAAGGGGCGAATTCTGAAGTGGATCAGCTAATAGGATTGGGCTTAGACCCTATCCACTTAGAGAGTCCAAGATCTAAATGAGATTTAGATCTGGAAACCTCCTAATTAGATTAGGAGATGGCTGGTCTGATCTGCAGATAAGATAAGGATTATCCCTTATCACTTAAAGGGACTTCTAACCCAAATATGATTTGGATTAGCAACTCCTAATCTGATTAGGAGCTGATCCCTTTAAGATTACAAAAGAAGAAGGGGGCGGCAGCTTTTAGAAATACACAGACAACAGATTTCCTCTAGTGCAAAAAATCAAGAAGAGAGAATTCTGCTCCCTGCGAATACTCTCTTGCCGCCTCCCTGTTCTTGCTGCCCTGTTTGCCAGTTCGATCTCCAGTTGTGGGAGAAGTCAAGATTGGATCTTGACATCGGTTCTTTGAGAAAGGATTGAAAGGAAGCTATGCTCACGTACCATCTTGTTGATCCTTGCGAAGGACAAAGTTCTTAGAGAAGAACACTGCTGATTCTGCTCCACCTGTACTGCGCCATATTCAGTGGGAGCAGTCTTTGGTTCCTTCCTTGGGAGTGAACACCTTCATTGGGAGATACTACTTCTCCGTATCAGGTATAATTCTCTCCTGCTCCTTTTGGTTTAGATCTGATTCAGTTTAAGGTTCAAGAATGATCCTTGAAAATATGATTTTCTAAATAGGGAATGTGATTCCCAGTTGAAGGGAGAGAAAAATTTTTGAAATTCGCAATCTTTGGGCGTCCATGGGATGGATCTCTCATCCCTTCAATTATGTGCTCATTAAACATCCTATTGCCTCTGAATTCGATGTGATGCATATTTTGAATTCCCAGCCAATCTTTGGATGGTGACATGGTTGAGGCCTTAGCCAGAGTATTTTTCAACTGTTCAAAAACTCTCTGGTGCTCCTCTGTCCATTTGAACTCTACAGACTTTTTAACCAACTTCATTAATGGAGTTGTCGCATGTGCAAGACCGGGGATAAACCTCCTAAGGTATGAGACTTTCCCTAAAAAGGAATTCAACTAGGATTCATTACCTGGAGTCGGGAGGTCTAGGACTGCTTTTACTTTTCTTTTGTCTGGATGAATTCCAGTCTGGTCCACCTTGTATCCTAGAAACTTCCCTGACTGTACTCCAAATGCACACTTCAAGGGGTTTAGTCTCAGGTTGAAAGCTCTACACCGACTGAACACTTTTCTTAATATAGTAGGGTGATCTTCTTGTTTCTTCACCTTAACCACTATGTCGTCCACATAACACTCAATCTCCTTGTGCATCATGTCATGGAAGACATTTGTCATTGCCCTCTAATATGTGGCCCCAGCATTCTTCAAGCCGAAGGGCATCATCTTGTAATAGAAGTTCCCAATCAATGTTTTAAAGGCTGTATGGGGCGTGCCCGTGGGGTCCATGAAAATTTGATTGTACACACTGTAGGCGTCTAAGAAGGAGAAAAGCTGATTACCCATCGTTGAATCTATTAGGACCTCTATATTTAGCAAGGGAAATTCATCCTTGGAACAGGCTCTATTCAAGTCCCTAAAGTCGACACAACACCTGCAATGAGGCCGTAGGAGGTTAGTTTTAGGTTGTATCCTAAGTCTTCGATTAAAGGCTGTATGGGGCGTGCCCGTGGGGTCCATGAAAATTTGATTGTACACACTGTAGGCGTCTAAGAAGGAGAAAAGCTGATTACCCATCGTTGAATCTATTAGGACCTCTATATTTAGCAAGGGAAATTCATCCTTGGAACAGGCTCTATTCAAGTCCCTAAAGTCGACACAACACCTGCAATGAGGCCGTAGGAGGTTAGTTTTAGGTTGTATCCTAAGTCTTCGATTAAACAACTAAATGTAAGGCGCTAACCTAAGTTGTCCGTTTTTCTTCTTGATCGGCACTATGTTAGCTAGCCACTAGGGATGTGCTATGGGTTTGATGAACCCTACTTTTAGGAGTCGCTCAACTTCCTCTTTAATCTTCAATGCTATTTCTAGTTTAAAGACCCTCTATGGCTGCTTCACAAGTTTGAACTTTGGATCTATACATAAAGAGTGCCTAGTAAGGGCCAAGTCTAGGCTTGGCATCTGGTCGTACGACCAAGCGAAGACGTCTTGGAATTCTATGAAAATACACAAAGATCAGTCCATTCTTCAAAACATGTTTTAGTATCTTGCGATATGAAAAGGTTCTTACCTTTAAGTAATGCAATCAACTTCTCCTTTTCCTTGGGTTCTAGTTTGGCCAATATGTACAATGGCCTTTTCTCTGTTCCTTTTGCGGCCATATCTATCTCCTCTAAGGGTTCTTCCATCGTATCGATGAAATCTGTCATGCACTTTGGAGGTGCTTGAACTTCAACGCAATATTCTAAGGTCCCCTCCCTTTATTCCTGTCATTGTGAGTGTCGCTTAACATTTTTTTTTGTTTTCATCATTAATCATGAATTTAGTGCATTTCACTGTCATACCTCTAGTGTTTGTGATACTTTTTCAGATTGTGATGCATCATTTTGCAATGAAACTACAACAATGTCCTTTTGTGGGAATGGCTCGGTGAAGTAATTCTAGTCGAGGCATTACTTAAAGTTTTGTTAGGAGAAATTTACGATTGCCTTACTCATGTTATCTGAAGATAGCTTGTCCATAGAAAAGTATGTATATATGCTTTGGAAGCAACTTAATGACAACATTTGCGATAAAGTTACACATATCATGTTTTGGAATAGCATGAAGTAAATCATAACTTAGAATTACCGTAGACTCATACCTCAGGAATGACTTTCTTGGTTGTTGATGGTCCGCCGTCTTCACAATTTGCGACAAAGGTGTAGTAACTCTTCCCGTCATTAGCAGTCACCCATACACACCTAGTCCTCTTATTCTTTTCCATTGCCGCTGAAGGCTCACCTCGTGCACAAGGTCTGGTAGTTGCAACCCTTCTACGTTGGCTATCCTTGTTTCCCCTTCATATGCCAACTCCATGTAGTAGACAGTTGTATGCCCTTAGCTCCAATCAGAATGATGTACATTATGAATTTATTGTAAATGAATAAAGTACATATTTGATTCATGTTCCATGTAGTAGACACTTATGAGACTCGTGATAGTTTAGAATGTTCACAGTCGTTGGATAAGTCTGGGAAGATTTATCCTGCCAAGGCTGACACTGGTGTGCTACCAAATGTTGGGGTGGCCTGTCTCAGCCACCAGGGTGAGACCCAAGGCATATGCAGTGTAGGATTAATTGAATCTTTGAACCGGACCAAATTTTCAGTATTGCCCTGGACCTTGGAGATTGATGGGCAAAACTGGAAAGTTACACCTGACCCCTAGACTCGATTATGATACTACACTAGGTCTCAGATCGGGTTGTCTTCGATATGTCAATCAATGAGATCCTTAGCGGGGGTCAAAACCTGGGTATGTTGGAACAGTCTGAGAATTCATCTGAGTGGGTGATCATAGTGACAGGATCAGCCCCTTTGTCGGACAAAGGTAATGATCGAGGATGCACTCTCTCTGATGGAAACCAAGATTGTCGGCAGCCAATTTCAATCGTTGAGATTTGTTTTGCAAAATATATTTTATATGAGATATAAAAGTATATATATTATGGTTTCCAAACGTTTGCAAAAGGTTTTAATTCTCGGGATCCATGTGAGCAGAGAGTGCAGCACTGTTCCTTACAGCCGAGGGAGAGGTCCTCTCTTGTCGGGCAGTGTTTGATCATTATGGGCTGAGAGGTTAAGTGTAAGACCATTGAGGGTAATACCTGATGGGCTAATCTTGCATCTGCCCACAGTCCCTGGGTGTTACAAGGTTGCTTGGCCTAGGGACCACTTAGGGTAAGTGTCGGGCCCATAGAGCCCATGTAATGGGTTTCAGGGGGTGCACTGTCCATAACAGTGTATTCGGCCAGGCCTTGTAACAAAGGCTGGGCTGAACCCATGTGGCTGATGTATAGATCAATGTTTGGGTCCCATGCCATATAAGGAAGCCCAACTGGGCAGCAGTTAGGAAGGCTAAGTGAGCACACAACCTTATTGGGCCTAAAGCCCATTTCGAACTGGGCTGATTTGATCAGTTAAATAAGGGGCGAATTCTGAGATTGGATTAGCATATAGGATTGGGTCTTAACCCTATCCACTCAGAGAGTCCAGATCTAAATGAGATTCAGATCTGGAAACCTCCTAATGAGATTAGGAGAAGGCTGATCCAATCTACAAGTAAGATAAGGGTTCACCCTTATCACTTAAAGGGAATACTAATCCAAATATGATTTGGATCAACAACTCCTAATGGGATTAGGAGCTGATCCCTTTAAGCTTATAAACGGAGGAGGGGGTGGCAGCCTTTAGAAGACACATATTCACATCTTCTTCAGAGCTGAAATCACAGAAGAAAGAATCTAGCAACCTGCGAAATTATTTCTTGCCGCCTCCTTCCTGTCGCCACCTCACCTGCCAGTTCGATCTCCAGTTCAGTAGGAGAAATCAAGATTCGATCTTGATATCAGTTTCTTGTGAAGGGACTGATAGGAAGCTGTGCTCACGTGTCGTCCTGTTGATTCTTGCGAAGGATCAGGTTCTTGGGAAGAACACTGCTGACTCTGCTCCATCCTGCACATATTCATCTTTAGTGGGAGCAGTTTTTGGTTCCTTCCTTGGGCGTGAACACCTCCATTGGGAAATATTAGTTTTCTGTATCAGGTATATCCCTCTCCTTCTGCTTTGGTTCAGATCTGGTTCGATTCTTGGTTCAAGATTGATCATTGAAAAATATGATTTTTCTAAAATGGGGAATACGATTCCCAATAGGATGGAGAGAAAATTTTGAAATTTGCCCATTCTATTCCGCAAGATTCAGGCGTCCATACGATGGATATCTCATTCCTTCAATCGCAATATTCTAAGGTCCCCTCCGTTTATTCCTATTATTGTGAGTGTCGCTTAACATTTTTTTTTTGTTTTCATCATTAATCATGAATTTAGTGCATTTCACTGTCATACCTCTAGTGTTTGTGATACTTTTTCGGATTGTGATGCATCATTTTGCAATGAAACTACAGCAATGTCCTTTTGTGGGAATGGCTCGGTGAAGTAATTATAGTTGAAGCATTACTTAAAGTTTTGTTAGGAGAAATTTACGATTGCCTTACTCATGTTATCTGAAGATAGCTTGTCCATAGAAAAGTATGTATATATGCTTTGGAAGCAACTTAATGACAACATTTGCGATAAATTTACACATATCATGTTTTGGAATAGCATGAAGTAAACCATAACTTAGAATTACCGTATACTCATACCTTAGGAATGACTTTCTTGGCTGTCGATGGTCCACCGTCTTCACAATCTGCGACAATGGTGTAGTAACTCTTCCCGTCATTAGTAGTCACCCATACACACTTAGTCCTCTTAGTCTTTTCCATTGCCGCTGAAGGCTCACCTCGTGCACAAGGTCTGGTAGTTGCAACCCTTCTACCTTGGTTATCCTCGTTACCCTTCATCTACCAGCTCCATGTAGTAGATCGCATCTTGTAGGTGAGCCTCCGATCTATCGAAAGGGACTTTAGTGGCAGGGATTCTTATCACACATCCATTGTGCTTAGCCTTTATGCATTGGTGATATGTTGACAAGACCAAGGCTAGGCTGTGTATCAGAGGTCGTCCTAGGATGATGTGGTAGGAGGTCCTCCCTGAGATGACCTGGAACTCCTACACAATGGAAAATGGTCTGATCACTACTAGTAGTTTGATGGATCCTTCTGTGACGGACGCATTCCTATTAAAGTTGGTTACCTCCTTAGGTAAGACTTTGACTGTCTCCTATTGTATGTTCATTAGTTTCAATGTGTGGACAAAGATCAAGTTGACAAAACTCCCACGGTTGGCCATGGACTTTCTCATCTCAAAACCCCCCACCCTCGCTGAAACATACAAGGGTCGATTATGGTGGGGGTCCGTAGCCAACATGTATTCCAACGTGAATTCTACACTGGTTTGATTGGATTGGTAAGGTTCCAATGGTCTCCTAAAGACTTCCACTAGTGCTCTAATGGCTAGTTTCCTCGTCGAGGTGCTCACTCCTTGCTTGCTAAAGAAGTGTTGGAACTTCGAGCTTGTTCAAGTCTCTCTATCAGCATGTCAGGCTGATATTGGCCCGGTGCCCCTATTACGCTGATGCTTCCCCCTTGGACATGAGTTGGCAAGGGATCGGTTTCTACCTACGCGGGGTCCCTCTTCACGAACTTGTCTAGCTTTACCTTCTATATAAACAATCTCCTCAAAGAAAAGCAATCCATCAGGTCATGATGTGGCGAGTGGTGATAGTTGCACCACCTTCCGCCGTGCCTATCTTTCTCTAGGTCTACTCCTGCTAGTGGTGGCGACAGATTAATCACCCTATCTTCAACCAGCTTATTCATTATCATTATCACTTCCTCTTTTGTACAGGAAAAAGGAGGAAGGATCGGTAGGTCATTCCTTTTTCCTTGGGCATTGCTCTAATAATAGGACCCCTGCCTGGGCCCTTGGTTGTTGTAGGGCCTCCAATTGACTACATTGGCCTCATTTCTCCCATACTGTCCTAGTGTCGGTGAGGATTGGGTTGTGATATTTTTTACCGTGCCCGCTGTCCTCTCAGCGCACCTCCATAACTAACTGAATTCCACCTCTACGTTCTCAATGCCTATTCTATAGGCAAGCTGCATCCCTTTCACGCATTGCATGGTGAAGCCCTTATTCGTGGCATGCTCATCGAAGGTAGAGTGAATCAACTTCTGGAACCTCATGACATATGCCAAAAGGTCTTCCCCCAAATGCTGCTCCGTGCTCCTCAAGTCGGCCATCATCAACTTTCTTTCCAAAATGAACAATTTTGACAAGAACCTTTTGGCCAGTTCAACCCATGAGTCGATACTTCCAACAGTAAGGTTAACAAACCAAGTGTACATCAGGCTAGTCAAGGATTTTGAGAATTCATGAACTTTTAGATCCCCATTGAGAGCGAAGGATCCCAAGACATCTTCAAACTTGCTTATATGCTCTTGTGGGCTCCCCTTCTATCCGTCATACTGTGGCCATTGCTGTGGAGGGATGTAACCAGCTGGGTAACACTTGTACAAGATTTGATCGGACTATAGCTTCTATAGGACGACTAAATCATGTGCATGGTTACGGCTCTCTACTACTAGCCCCTAGACATATTCTCTCAACTCATCCCGGCTGTGTAGGGCTTCTTTTGCTGGATTTGCTTGGAGAGGAATTCTAGACTATTCGGTGATGCGCTGTTCCATTTGCACGGGCATGAGATTGGCCCTGATAAGCCGTTCTGGTGCAGCAAGGTTAGGGTTGGAGGCATGGTAGCTGGCGGAGACATTTGTGGGAGCGACGACCGAGGTGAAGGGAGACTGCTCGGTTTGGCCCATCTGTTGGAGGAGGAATTGCAGGGTGGCCCTCGTTTCGTTTTGCATTTGCTCGATGTGGTCAAACCGAGCCCCAAACTGAGCTTCAAATTCATAGACCTTGTTTAATAAGATCTCTATGTCGACTTGTTCCATCGCCTCCGCTTCATACTGGTTTCCAACCTCTGGGTTGGCATCTTCAGGGATGGTGTTGTTTTCCTCTAGAATCGGTGAAAGGTTGATTCTACGGGCGGCCATCCTCTATGATCAAGGAACGAACCAAAGATTCTAATGTAGGTAGGGTGTGGTTAGGCTATGTGGGAGTGGTCTCCTTAAAAGACAAAGGAAGGCCAAAATAGGGGATCAACCAGGGGGTTAGGGTGAAAGGGAATGGTGAGGCGTCTCAACAGGGAGTCCAATGATTGAGTGTATCAGAAATCGAATGAATCCTTTCACTACAAGGAGAGTTCTTATTTATAGGGAGGGATCTCGAGATCTCGAAAAGAAGGAAAAAAGAGTGATTGATTCCTATTAGGAAAAGGAACATTAAATTTGTTGTTAGTCGTTAGGGAGCACTACTAGGGTTTCACCATGTGTCTTATGAAATCTCTCAAGGTTGACTTACCTTTTACCCAAGGACTCTCATAATCCATGCATATTACTTCCTCTTGCACCCTATTTGGCCGACGTGGCACTAGTGACATTATCGTTTGGCGAACGCATCCTTACTAAACTTACGTGGCATATTACCATGTGCATAATTTAAAGTCGCACATTTGAATAATATTCAATTCCGACTCGTGGTGATTCACACTTCTGTAATGGTCTCGGGTTTGCCACAGGGCTGTGTATCTCCAAAGTTCATCGCAAAACTGTGTATCGTAGGTTTATTGCAAGGTTGTGCGCGTTCAAGGTTCATCGCAGAATCGAATTCATATAAAGTTCATCGTGGGTTTACCTAGAACTTATTTTAGGCCCGGGTTAAGCGTGAGTCCATCGCGAACATGCGATGAATCATGTGTTTATCGTAAACGTGCAATGCGCTACGAGTTCATCGCAGGTGACTAGTGAGCTAAAGACTAATTGTAGGCATCCATATGGTATCGATTTAGTGTCTTCTGGACTCTAAAGGACTGAGCGAGCATTATATACCTACAACAGCCATTGTTGGGGAAGAGTGTAGCCGATGGGATATGGTTTGTACAAGATTCGGTCATAGTAAGGTTTTTGTAGGACGACCGAAGCTTGAGCTTGGTTATGGCTCTCCACCACCAGCCCCTGAACATATTCTCTCAACTCGTTCCAGTTGAGTGGGACTTCTGTTACCGGCTCCACTTGGGGAAGGACTCTGGACTGTTCGGTGATGGGTTGCCCCGCTTGTGTAGGTACCGGATTAGCCCTGGTTGGCTGCTCTGACACGGTGGGATTAGGGTTGGAGGTGTGATGGCTAGCGGGGATGGTTGTGGAAGCAGCGGCTGGGGTGAAGGGAGATTGTTCGGTCTGGGCTGCCTGTTGGAGAAGGATCTGCAGGGCGGCCCTTGTCTCATTTTGTATCTGTTCGATTCTATCGAATCGGGCCTCAAACCGACTCTGGACTGTTCGGTGATGGGTTGCCCCGCTTGTGTAGGTACCGGATTAGCCTTGGTAGGCTGCTCTGACACGGTGGGATTAGGGTTGGAGGCGTGATGGCTAGCGGGGATGGTTGTGGGAGCAGCGGCTGGGGTGAAGGGAGATTGTTCGGTCTGGGCTGCTTGTTGGAGAAGGATCTGCAGGGCGGCCCTTGTCTCATTTTGTATTTGTTCGATTCTATCGAATCGGGCCTCAAACCGAGTCTCGAACTCGTACACCTTATTCGAGAGGATTTCAATGTCTGTCTGGTCGGCTTTTTCTGTCTCATACTGGTTTCGAACCTCTGTGTTGGTATCCTCCGGGATGTTGCTATGCCCTTCAAGGATTGGTGAAAGGTTGATTATGTGGGTGACCATCCTTCATGATCAATGACTAACCAGAGATTCTAATGTAGGTGGGTGGTATGGCTACGTATAGGGGTCTCTTTGAAGGACGAAGGAAGACCGGAGGCAGGTTGAAGAATCAGAGATTAGGGTAAACAAAACTAATGAGAGAATAGGGTAGGAAGATCAGGTGATTCTAATGATGATCTCGTCATGGGATGGACTCTCATTTATAAGGAGAGATCCCGAGGTCCTGAAAGGAAGGCGTTGAAAAAGTTTGATTCCTATTAGGAAAGGGAGTATTAGATCCGTTGTCAGTCATTAAGGAGCACCACTAGGGTTTCGCCATGTGTCTTATGAGATATCTCAAGGACTAACTTTCCTTTCGTCTGAGGATTCCCATAATCTACGTGTGCCACTTCCTTTCTTGACCTACTTAACCGGTGTGGCGTTGGTGACATCATTATCTGGCAGGGGCATTCCCACTAAGGCTACGTGGCTCCTTACCGCGCATGTGACTTATGTCGCATGGGCGATCGATGGTTAAGCCCGGTTTATGGTGATCTGTGGTTTTGCAGAGGGTCTTGGGTTCATTGTAAAACCATAGACGATTGAAGTTCATTGCATAACTCATGCACACCCGAGGTTTATCGCGAAACTTATGCACATCTGAGGTTTATTGAAAAATTGCACGTGTCCGAAGTTTATCGTAGAATCATGTGCGTCTAACCTTCATCACAAATTCACATTGGCCAAAGTTTGTCCCAACATGTGTCAAGTGCAAGTTCATCATGAACGCTTAATGAATTATAAGCTCATTGCAAACCACTGATGAGTGAGTTATGAACTCATCACGAGCGTCCATGTGATACTAATTTAGTATCTTCTAATGGTCTGAGTGAACACTATGTACCTACATTATTACTACTATTATTATTGTTATTATTATTATTATTATTATTATTATTATTTTAATTTTATTATTTTTTGGTATTATTATTATTATTATTTATTTTATACCGGTGGGATGAGGCTGTGAGGTGCTAAGTGAGGAGCAGATCCCGATTCCTAAGAGGCACCGTTCGACCCACGCCCACCCACCTTCCTCTCGTTGCCTTTCTGTCTCCTTACCCCAAAACCCCTCTTTATACCTACCTGTTTTTCCCTATTTTGGATCCCACCAAGAAACGTCTCAACAGAAACCCACCCGACAAAAACAGGTAGGCTCTTCCTCCTTTTTCTCCCTTTTTAATTCCCTCGCTTTGTTGTTTGATTTTAAAGTTATTTTCAGTTTGATTCCATCTTATTTTGCTTTGTTATTTGTTCCACTTTGGCGTTGTTTTAGAGGGAATCATTTCATCTCTTGTGATTCCCTGATTGCCCATTTCTTCAGAAACCCATTAGAATCCAATTATTCTTTCAAACCCTTTTGGGTCTATATTTTGGGAATTCTTAATTAAATTTGATTCTTTCAATTAATCAGTTGCAACTGACAATTCTGAACACATCTGGTGTTTTTGGTGTTGATTTATATTCATCTTTTGTTCTTTCCTTGTAACTTTTCCGACTGCTTCTGTCTTGCGATGGAAAACGGGGTTCAGGGGCGCAATATGTTGGTGAGATTTGAAGGATTATAGTACTTTCCCGAAATTTCTGGGTTTCTAAATGGTTAATGCGTCTGTTAATTACATTTCATGGACATTTCATAATCCAGTTGGGATTTAGAAACTGTTGGTTTTATAACAAATTTATAAGACAACATATTTTTTATTTTTTATTTTCTTGCATTTGCACTACGACCGCAAGTTTTTGATAACCTCTGCACAATCGATTTTTTTTTTCTCTGAGGCGATTTCATAGAAGTTTTTGACATGTTAATGTTTTTGTATGTTATTTAAAGCATTTTAATACCAGTTGTCAAAAGTTCTTCTTAATATGTTTTTAGTTGCCAACTGAAGCTCAAAAATATGAGGTTATGTAGAAGTAGTGTTTGACATACGTTAATGAGTTAAATTATGAACTTCGCTTTGGTTATGCAGGCACAGGCGCCTTCTTCCTCTTTCCCTGAATGTCTGGAGAGTCAGTGTAACAAGCAGAATATTGATCTGAGAAGGAAAGGAAGGATGCGTCGTTGGCTTTGTTGTACTTGTCACGTGGAGGAAACTTATCAATCAAATGAAACTGAGCTCCTGAAAAGCCCGAGGAATCATACCGATGGTAGGTTATTGGTCCATGAATAAACTCTCTTGGTCTGTTGCTTCTTATTTATTATTTTCAAAGTCAAACTTAAAGTAGTGTTATTTACTGAGTGGCCTAGAATCATCTTAATTTTTTTTGTTCGTTTGTTAAATGGGGAAAAAAACTCTGTTGTTTTCTGATTCAGTTAGGCTGCGTTTGTTTGCGGTGTAAATGTGGATCGGTGTAAAACTCCACTGCCGTCTGTATTTGTCGGCATTTGTTAGTGGTGTAAATAAGGATTGGTGCCACTATCGGTCTGTATTTGTTGGTGTTTGGATGGAGTGTAGTTTTACATCGTAAATCAATGTAAAACTCCACTCGTCGTAGAGTTTTACATCGATAATCAGTGTAAACACAACATTGAAAAAATTGATGTAATATTTACATTGATAATCACAATTTTCAAAGTACAACATTTCACAACTTTTAAACTGATCGGTGTTGAACTCCATCAATGTACTTTTACATCAATAGAGTTTTACACCACAAACAAATGTAGCCTTGCTTTTTTTGGTTCTTTTCTCAATTAATGTTATATACTGCCATAGACTGCAGCTGTTCCGTATCTATGTTAAAAGCTTTGTTTCCCCTTGGGCTTGTAGTTTATACATGGTAAATTTATTATGTTCAATTCTTTTTAGGCTTTTATGTACTGTCATCACATTTGGTTTATTACTTTATTTAAGTAATATTGCTTGTCAATTTTTATTCTACTTTTTCTTTTGAATATAATGGTAACATTCTTTATAATATAATTGATGATGCTTTATTCCCTTGTGATTTGGAATGGTATGTTTCCTGAAAATTGAGTTGGGACTGACCAGTGTTTTTAAAATGTTAAAAGAAGCTTTAGAAAATGGACCTGGCTGGTTAACTTGGCAGTCTCCTTCCTTTTGGTTCTTTGGAAGTTGGAACACATAAGATTAAAATCAATTATGAGAATCTGCCTAAGGCTCATCATTTAGCCCTTGTTTGTTTTCGGCAGTCATGGATGAATTGACTAACTAATCTTATTTAGGAGGAGGTTCAATTGTTTGCTGATAACATTAGTATCAATTGATGAAATTAAGGAATGATTAAATGAAAAAAAAATAGATTTATGGATAAATACCTTAGAAAGAAGAGGTTTTAAATAAATAGGACTAAAATAGAATATATAATGTATATATTTAATAAAAACGGTGTATAAATCAGGGTGCAATGCAATTAGGATTATACTCCATGAGATATCTCAATGCAATCTCTTTTGTTAAATCAGGGTACCTTGGTTTGGTAATCCATAACAAGAAATTGAGGACGAATGGACGATATTGCCTCTAGAGTTAGAGTGGAATGGGCGAAATGAAGAGGTGCATCCATATTACCTAATTACCTATGTGATGGGAGAACCACTTAGGCTACAAAAAATTTCATAAAATAGTACAAGGCCAGCAAATAAGTTAGCAAAATGTTAGACAGAAAAAAAAGTGCATCCACAATTTAAGTGGGCAAGAGTTTGATGTTACTAATCATTTAGTTGAAAAATTATGGAGGATGATGTTTTAGGCTTGAAAAGAAGGAGGTGTCTGTAACTTGAAGACGAGATCAGCTTGAATCCCTTATGGCTTATGTGTAAGGTATCCTAGTCTATGGTTGAAATGTGTTGAAGCAACTTTAGGAATTTCTTTGATTGTGGTTTGTTTTACTACTTGAGACAGTTAGGTTAGATCCTTGAGAATAAGTTTTTTCCCCAGCCCCGGGAGATGGGTGCAAACAAGTCAAAACTGAAATGTTTTGAACTTTGTGTATTTTTGTGAACTTAGATAGGAAGGGCATTTAAAAGAATGAGAATGGTAAAGTGTAATGTATTGTACTAAAACCAAAGCATGGTCCTCTGTTCAATGAGATGCTGCACATGTATAGCTTACTGGGGACTCCCAAAAAAGTCCACCCTCAAAAAAGAAGTATAATATTCTTAAGTACATTGCGTATAGAAATCCAATTCTTCAATTCCTCTACTACCACATTGATCACTGCCTTAGAAATTGACTTCTGTTCAAAGATTCTTCTATTTTTCTCATGTCATAAAGCCCATATAATTGCTACTGGAACAGTTGCTGAACAACTTTGCCTTTCCTGGACTACCCAAGACCTGCCAAGTTTCTAACAACTCTTTCACTGACCTGGGACAGCACCTGGAGCTTTAAAGCTATGAAGATTCCATACAGAAGCACTGAAACAGCAGTGAAGGAGCAGGTTATTTGAAGTCTCAACCTCTCTGTTACAAAGCACACAGGGCCCATCTGGGACATTGAAGTCTCAACCTCTCTTTCACTGACATTGAAGCAAACAGCAGTAAGGCATTTTTCTGAAGTTACCACCCAAAGAAAGAACTTTACTTTTGAAGGAGCAGCTGTCCCCAAATAGCTTTGCTTGGGAAATAATTTTCTGTCTTCCCCACCAGGCCTTTGTAGAAAGATTTCACTGTAAACTCCCCGTCCACTTCCAGAATCTAGAATATTGGTTTTGCAGGCTTAATTGCTGATTGTGGAGGACAGCAAGAAGCTCAGCCACCATACCCGCTTCCCAGTCATTAAAACTGCTTTTGAACAAGGGAGTCCATATAATCCTGTTTTCAGCTGCATTAAACAAAGCGGAGAGCATATGCTTTAATATTCCGTCCCCACACCATGGGTCCACATCCAGAAGTACGGCCTTCTCCCATCCCCAACCTTGAAATTAATTCCTTCACTGAACTTGTTGAAAAGTCTAGAGATCCCTTTTCAGATGCCACAACCATAAGACATTTGAGATTCCTCTGCATCCCACCCATTGCTTCCTAAAACATACTGTTCTGCTATAATTTTTCTACACAGATTATTGGGCTCCGTAGAGAACCTCCAAGACGCCTGCCCAGTAGAGCCACATTAAACTGCTTAACATTCCTTAATCCTTGCTCCCAAACTTCCTTGGGATATTGGTTTGCAAATCTGATCCCAGTTGACCAGATGATAATTGGCTGAATCTTTGCATTCCTTCCAAAATTTCTCATTTTCTGCTCAATTTTACATGCTACTTTAGAAGGAACTGAGAAAATTGACATGCAATTATGCTGGGAGACTAGCCAAGACACTCTCAATTACAGTAACCTTGCCTCCTTTAGAGAGGTAGTGTGCCTTTCAAGAAGCTAGCTTCGAATCCATTCTTTCTAGAATGGGGTTGCAAATGGATTTTGATGTGCACTTTGCACCAAGAGGCAGAGACCCAAATACTTGGCGGGAGGCTTCACACCTTACATCCCCAAACATAAGCCAATTCCTACATATTTGTGATATCCCCAATTGCCATCATTTCACTCTTGGACAGATTTAACTTTCAAATCCAAGACCACCTCAAACCAGTAGGGTAAGAATTTCAAATTGCTCACCTTCTCCAAGGATGCATTGCAGAAGTAGAGTGTATCATCTGCAAATTGCAGAAGAGCAATCTTTGTGCCATTTCTTCTAACCTCAAAACCTTCTATGCACAGCCTATTTCTGAATCTCTAGCTGCCATTTTACTAAAGCCTTCCATAACAATAAGGATAAGTAAAAGTGATAGTGGGTTGACCTGCCTTAGTCCTCTTGAATTCTTGAGTTGTCCTTTGGCTATCCCATTAATTAAGATAGAGGAGCTAGGGGTAGTGACACAAACCTTCATCCAACTCCTCACTTGGAACCAAAATTCATCTTTGTCAACATATAGTTTACAAAAGTTATTGAATTTTTTTGAGCTTATGCTAATTATGGTAAGTGATTTCTGTAATTACTGAAACGAGAATGCAGTCCGAGAACCATGTTGCAGTATCTGGGGCTGATGATGGAAAGACATTTGAAAGATTGGGGAAGTTGGAAGCTTGTCTGATTGGGAGATTTGTTGGAGCAGAACTAGAGGTTGAAAAGGTCTGGTGTTGGCAGAAATCGAATAGGGGAAGGAGAAGATTTTGGCTATTCGAAAGCTAGTCAGGGGACTTCTGTTGTTTATGTTTCAGAGCAGAGAGGCAGCTGAGTGGGTGTTGAAGGTGGAGAGTGAACAAAGAGGTTCTTTGACCTGTGGTTGAGCAGGTGGTTCCCAGTGGCAGGGGTGGTTAGCGGAATGATGGTTGAGGGGATGGAGAAGTTGAAAGGTTAGTTTGAGGAAGATGGGGGCAATTTGGTAAAGTCAACAATGGTTGTGTCACAAGAGGTAGAGAAGATAAAAGGATAGGAGGGGGAGAGTGGGGACAAAAGGGTTATAAGTGGTTGAGGTTCTTAAGGTGGTACAGAGGGCAACTAACAAGTGGAGGGAGAGCTCCTTGGGAAAGAGTTTGGGATGTTGAGCATGGGGGGTCGAGCCAGTTTATTTCTTGAAGATGGAAGCTCAGTCTCTATTGCAATTAGAAGTGGGGTCCACTCTTCTTTGAAAGGGGTTGGTGAAGAGCTTAAGTTTTCTAATGTTGATAGGAAATTATGTGGGGTCCACTATCCTAAGAAAAGGGACAAGAAACTAAGGGGTTGGAGCAGTTTTTTAAGAGTGAAAAAGGGGAGGGGAGCCTTTGGGAAAGTTTAGAAGAATTGGAGGGAGTCTGTGGTTTTGAAGATCGTTTGCTTGAAGGATGAGACTACTTGAGCTACTTTGAAGCCCATTGGAACTCTGATATTTGCAAGGTTCAGTCTACTTCAAGGGAAAAGAAGACAAGAGGTTGGAGACGAAAGGACTTATTGCTTCTGGTAGGTAGGTAAGTTAATTTCTTTTGGTTCTCAAGAGGGGAGGTTGGCTTTGCTTGATCTGGGTTGATTGGTTAGGAGAAGAAAGTGAGAGGGAAAGGAGGTATGCTTGGGGGAACAAGAGGAGGAAGTTGAAAGGAGGGAAGTAATGTGAAGGAAGGAAGGATAGGAGGAGAGATTTTTAAGAGGTGTGGAAACAAGAGTTTGGAAGAGAACTTACTAGTAGAGGCTGTGAGCGAAAAAGGAGAGAGAGATTTACTAGCACTTCATGAGGAGTTTCTGAAGTTGGAAATTCTTGTTGGTAGAGTTGAAACAGGACGAAGAAGGATTGCTGTGAACAAAGAAGGGGTTGATGATTCATTAGAGGTGTTGAAGAAAGTTAGAGACTCAGGTAAGGCCCATATATTTCATGTTTCTAAAGTCTTTTCATGATTACAGGATGGCCTGATTGGTGTTGGCCCTACAAACAGATTTAAGATAGTATACAAGAAGATAGGGGTGGAGTTCAAAGGTTTGGAGAAGAGGGTTGAAAAGGAATGGGTGGAGGGGTCAAACCACAAGTGTTAAAGGAGGGGAAGACGCAATGGTTATCTTCTGATGAGGAAGGAGTGGAGGTAGGATTAGGGTCAGAGGAAAAGATGGACGAAGGTGGTAAGGACTTGGATAAGAACATAACTGAGGTTCAGCCAATTAGTGTGAAGGAGAGGGGGGGGAGTGTCGATTGAAAAGTTGGCCAAAAGAGATGTTAGGGTTGGCAAGGACTTAGGTTTGTTTTTTTGGGGAGGAGAGGAGTTTTCTAGATGGGCTTTCGAAGCATTTGAAAGGAGTAAGAAGGAAGAGGGTTTGAAGAAGATCATAGCAGGAAGAGATGGAAAGGAGTGGGATGAGGAAGGGTACGGGCAGGATGATGTGTTTGAAGGAGATGATAAGCTGCTTATGGCTGGGAGGTTTCTTATGTTTTATCTATTTTAAATGATTTATATGTTTTATTTTACATATAAACTATATGTTAAAAATGAAAACAAATTTATTATTTTAAAAAGTAGAGTTATTATTTATATAAAAATACTAAACATATAAGTTTTCCCAACAAAATTAATAAAAATTGAAAATTATAATTATAAAACTGAAATAATGATTTATTTTCCCCAAAAAATTTAATAAAAACTGAGAATTATAAAAATATTTTATTTTATCTACCTTAAATGATTTATATGTTTATTTTACAATTATATGTAAAATAAAACAATTATATGTTAACAATGAAAACATATTTATTATTTAAAAAAAGAGTTATTATTTATATAAAAGTACATATCATCATATCAGGGTTGAAAATTTCGTTATTTGTTGGCTTGTATTAGCTGATACATATCATATTATCATATCGATGACCCACTAATACGCTAAATAAGGGGGTTTTTAGGATTTGACCTATTTTAGGGGGTAGAGGAGCCTAAAACCTACCCTTGACTTATTTTTGAAAAAAATAAAAAAAAAGATGGGCACAAGGTTCAAAGTACTGATACACCCCTTGCGCTGTATTGGGGTGTTTCGATACTTTCGACCTTGCTTCATATAACCTATTAAAGCATGCATTTCCCATTTGTTTATACTTTATTCACAAGCAATTCAGCTTTAGATTTAGTGTCATTAATGTATTCATGTGATTTGTATGAATTTCCTAGCGTATCCAAGTGTTTTGATATCTTATGTGCGTATACATGCATTTCCAAAATGTATCCATATCCATATCTGAACTGTTTCGATACAATACCTGATACCAATACTTAATCCTTGATAGGAAGTTGAAAAGTTGAGAGAAGAGGGAGGAGGAAGGAGAAGGTGAGGTGGCAAGCTTGAAAGTAATAGAGGGACATGTGGAGGGTACAAGATCAATTGGACGGGTGGGAGAACAGGTGTTAGGAGTGTGCGGAGGTAGAAGCTCATAAGTCAGAAGGGTAGGTGGAGGAGATAAAGTATAGGTGGCAGTGTTCAACTCTGAGAGTAAAGTATGGAGTGGGGCTAATCATTTTTAAGATACTAAGTAAGGAATACAAAAGAAGGAACTGTCACGAGAGGTTACAGGTTTTAAAGGGTATTTTTGGAAAAGCAAGGTTGGGGTTGGTAGGAATTTTGAAGGATGAATGGATTGGCGGTTAACGAGATATGAAGGTGGAAGAAAGATTGTAGCATTCAAGGGAGGAGAAATCAAAGAATCCGGGAATACTTACTTGCGTAAAGAAGTCTGGCAGCTGGTAGGAATGCAGGAGCTTGAAGAGGAAGTGGTCATTCATCCGCATAAGTCTAACCAAGGATGAGAAGATGTTTCAGTAATTCAGAACTGTTCACCACTTGTGTTCCAGATTCTGGAACCTCTGATTGACAATGGAAGAAGTGACCTGAGCAGTGAAGAAGTCATGGTTATGGAGCGAGGAAGAGATAACCAAGAGGCCTTTGTAGCGGCAAAGGGAAGAACGGTGAGCATCTTTCTGGTTTAAGAACTATGGAGATAGTTGCTCGATTGAACACTGAAGTGGGTTTGAATCTTTTAGTTCCTTCAGCGGTGGTGGAAGACACCAATAAGGGGAGGAGAGGGGAATCAGAGCAGAAGCAGAGGCAGGGGAATAGGTGGAAGAGAAAATTCCCAGAGGAATGTGTGGTGGAAGTTGAAAATGGAGGGGGGCGAGGTATGGGAGGAAGGAGAAGGGAGGGATGAGGATTTGGTTGAAGAGTGATGCGGTTGTTGGAAGAAAAGAGAGGATGGGTGGTGGAACTAGTTGAAAATGAAAATGAGACTTTATCTTGGAATGTTAGGGGTTTGAGAGAAGGAAGAAGAAAGGTTTTGGTAAGGAATGCGTCAAGGAAATTTTATTCAATTGTGGTGATGCTACAAGTTCTAAAAACAAAAAATTTAGAACTCAAAAGCACAATTTCAATACTACACTAGAACTTAGAACTCAGTACTCAGATGATATCTAGTGTAGAATTTTAATACTATACTAGAACTCCAACCTTCTCCTATAACAAAAATATTCTCAAGAAGCACAATTTCAATAGAGATTTGGACGATAGTCAGGAACTACCAACAAAAAAAAATTAAACATGTCAGAATTTCAAGCTTTAGAACACAGAAATGCCAACTCATTAACCCAATATGCAAGCTTCAGAATACAATGTCTTACCAAATGGATCTGCATAAATCCAGGTATATAAATGTAATTTAGGGAGGGTTCTGTTTTTGAAATCTGTGGCTGGTAGGTTTGGTATATATTGGTGCTTAACTCCATGAAATCTTAACCCTCCAAAAAAGGCCAAAAAACAATGAAGAAAAATGGGGAAAATAAAATGACTAGGTGGAGACTTCTGAGAATGCTCCAAGAAAACAAAGAGGAAAAATTAAACAAGGTGCAAAATAAGATAGATCTGAGAGGAAAACAGTGAGAAAAAAAGTAAAAGAAGAGCAATTAGAGATGAAAGAAAAACAAGTAGCTCGTTAGTCATTACCTCAAATTGAGCTGGAGTCTATGCCTGGGTTCAATGATGCTGGAGGGAGAATTGGAGAGAAAGAGGGAGAGTTGGTGAGTCAACGGTGGTGTTTGGGTTGATGGAGCGAGAGTTGAAGTCCGAAGAGGTGAGAAATCCTAAATGCCTTTAGAGGGTTTGAGCTTGAGAGTCTAGGGTTCTTATTTGAGAGTTTGGAAGTTTAGAGGGAGAGAGAGTTATGAATCAGGAGATTGTTTTGAGAGTTAAGAGTCAGAGGGGGTTATATATTAGGGTAAAAGACTTAACCTCCCTTTAAGTATGTGATAGATACACCCCCTCTAAACTTCTAGGTTTCAGTTCCTACCTATTGGTTTAATAGAGGAAGCTCTTGATCATCCAAAGAAAGACCATCAGATTTTTAAAACTGGAGAGAGGTAAATCGTTGCAAACTACTTCCCAATAACTCATCAGTTATGAAGTAATGGAGTTCCCAATACAAATGGGTTGGCAGGGGCAGGACCTACAAAAAAAATACAAATGGATTTACAGAAGGAAGAGAGTGAGAAGTAATGGAGTTCCCGATAATGAGCAGAGGGGGGAGAAGGTGCAAAACCAGTCACAGGCTCCCACGGAGCAGGAAAATTTTCCTGAGAACCAAGATGAGTGGTATTGATTCTGATACTAATGGAACCCAGCTGTCGCAGGAGACAGGAGAATGGTGGTGATGGAAAAGACTCAAGTGATGTGACTATCAAAAAATTAGTCGACAGAGAGGTAATGGTGGGGCAAGCTTGGGCCTGTTTTTCTAGGGTGGCAAGGAATTTGCCAGGAAGGCTTTTAAGAATTTTGAAAGAAGGAAAAGGGAAGAGAAAGAATTGTAGCTTTGGTTGTGTGTCGGGTGTTTTCCATTTTCAGGCTGGGTTGTATTTTGTGATCTTTCTCTAAGTATTGTTTGGGCTTTTCATGGGAGTTTTCTATGGTTGTTTTAGGCTTTTGTGGGTTTGGTGGGGTTGCTCAGTTAGCTTTGGTGATATCTTATCACCTATTGCTGTACTTTTTCCTTTTCTATCAATATTTTTTTTCTCTTGATTCTTCAAAAAAAAAAAAATCATCAGTTATGAAGTGGATTGGCACCACTTGGGGTGGTTCTCTTTTGTCTTGCAGAGACATCAATGCATCATGATCAATCTTTCTTTCGAAGCCATACTTATTGAAAATATCCTTTTGTTAAAGCTGCTAAAGTTGTTGTTTTACTTGCATATCTTGACTCGCAAGAAACATTCTTGGGTTTTTGCTGAAAACTAAAATCAGATATCACTCATATAATTGAGAAAAAAAGACAACACAAATACCATATGAGCTTGCTGAATCACGATTGTGGTTTCGGTGTTGGGTAGGGGCAAAATTAGGTTTTTATAAAATTTTACCTGCCCATGATTTCACTTGCAAATGGATTGTTAATGAAGGGGAGGTTTCTGTCTGATGACGTCACCCAATAAGAGAGGTTGTAGTCTATTTTCAAAAGAAACAGGGGGTTCCAATATTTACTGGAAATGTGAAGGGAGCTTTAAGTCTTTTGCCCTATATTTTATTATTATTATTATATATATTTTGGTTTACGGTTTGGTTTGATTTTTAAAAGTCAGAAATCGAATTGGAACTGTAAACTGAAATATGAAATTATTCCAAACTGAACCAAACTGTTTCTAAGTCCAGACTTGAGCCCCCACTTTCAGTTTGGTTTGGTTGGTAGTCTGGACTGTATAATGAACTTCCCCAACCACAATGTTCACCGAAAGGGGGAACACCAACTCATCGGATGCACTTCATGGAGTGTATTCCTTTGAGCTGTTTATCTCTAGGAAACCCTCACAGAGGTCTCAAATTCTTCGTGTGAGCCTGATATTATTTAGATACTATGGGAGCCCATAAATAATAATCTAGACAAATCCAAAGGATATATCATAGGATTTTTGTCACACCCCAGAGAATGCAGACCAAGGTTCCAAATGTAATAAAGCCCTTTTAAAGCTTTGGGATCTAGTGTTCAAGACTCTTTGTATGTCTTCTTTAGAAGGTAAGATGAACAACCATTTCTTCAAATTGATGCACCTCACCCCAACTCCTTGAGGGTGTACTAAACTTTGTTAACCCATTCTTGCAAACCCTCTACCCTTTCTTTCCAATTGAAGCACCCAAGCAAACACAATTGCAAGAGATGGGTTCTCTCTTCCACATTCTTAACGAAGTAAGATGAACAACCATTTCGCCAAATTGATGCACCTCACCCCAACTCCTTGAGGGCGTAACTAAACTTTGTTAGCCCATTCTTGCAAATCCTCCACCCTTTCTTTCCAATTGAAGCACCCAAGCAAACACAATTGCAAGAGATGGGTTCTCTCTTCCACATTCTTAACATTGACTTCTATGTGGAAAAGATTGAGATTGGCTTTGGTAAGTGCTTTGCCTCTGGATGACCACTCTCGTTGAAAGACCTCGATAACATTTCTACCGGTCTGTCTGTCCAATATTTTTTGGTTATATCACAATTTATCTATAATCTGTTGTATTGGTTTGTCTAATGAAGCTTCTTCTTCTTCTTCTTCTTCTTCTTCTTCTTCTTATATAGTTATATAGTTATAATTATAACTATATAATATAGTTATAATTATAGTTTAGTTGTGTTTAAAATTTTATAGTAATTAGCTATGTAGTTTAGTTGTATTGATATTGCTTTGGACCAAAGTATGACGGTGGTAATTTTCTATTGTGAGTTTTGTTTTCCTTAGTTCAAAAGCTTGGTGAATGACATTAGAATATTTTTTTGGTATTGTGCTTATGGCGAGTGATTTCCATAAACCCTAAAGTGATTCTAGGCCTTCCTTTAAGTGGTGTAAATCTCTCTCTCTCTCTCTCTCTCTCTCTCTCTCCCTAGTGGTAATTTTGTATTGTGAGTTTTGTTTTCCTTAGTTCAAAAGCTTGGTGAATGACATTAGAGTATTTTTTGGTATTGTGCTTATGGCGAGTGATTTCCATAAACCCTAAAGTGATTCTAGGCCTTCCTTTAAGTGGTGTAAATCTCTCTCTCCCTCTCTCCCTCTCTCCCTCTCTCCCTCCCTCTGTTTGTTTGTCTGTCTGTCTGTCTGTCTAAGTGTGTAATGGAGCAGAGCCTAGTTGAGTATTGGCTACTTGAGCTCAACTTGACTCAAAAAGTCGGAGCTCGAAACTTGTCTTGAGCTTGATCAAGTTTCAAGTTTCCTTCTTGAACTTGCATCAATACTAACGAGCTACTTGAGCTTGCTTGACTTGAGCTACTCTACCCTATCATTCCTTGGGAGGTCAATATGAAGAACATCTTTTCATGATGGAGATTTGGGTCTTGTTTCTTCCTTTTCTCCATGGTTTCCATGTATCTAATCTATTGAGCATTAGTGTTGTTTTCTAACCTTTTCCATTATGATATGGTATCTTCCCATTCTAGGTACCAATGACATTGTCTCAGGTACAATGTTCTAAAAATTGTAATTGTATTGTAAATTGTAGAGAAAGTTGAACCAAATTGAGTCGTGAATCATATGGTAAATCTTGAGATCATTTATGTTTTTTTACAAACTTATCCAAAAATTAAACATAGATATACTATCTATCTATCTATCTATCTATCTATATATGTATGTATGTATGTATCTATTTATTAGAGTTTTCTTGAGGTTAATGCATAATTGGAAGGTTTTGGCAATGCAGATTTTAAGCTCTTTAGTTTCTTTCATGTGGTTTGAAGGCATGGAGAATATCTAGATGGGCAGAAATATAGTAATTTCTTATGTTGAGAATTACCAAGAATTAGAAAGTTTGGAGTTTCAACATTTAGCTTAGGAATTTGAAATATTTATTTATGTATTGAACAGATCCTCCAACAGATAGAAACTCATGTTCTTAGTTGACATGTAAATTTAAATGGAAACTTTTAATTGTCAGATCTACAATGGGATGGTTGTTTTTACCTGGATTCCATATATTTTCCTAGTTGCTCAATTGAGATCATGTTTTATACTTGTATTCTTGTTACTATATGAAATCAATACTTGTATTGCATTTCAGGTAACCATAAAAGCTCAAAGGTGTCTGCTCCATCCAAGACTGAAGTGCAAAAAGCACCACCACCTATTGAGGTTCCTGCATTATCTTTGGATGATCTAAAAGAAAAGACTGACAATTTTGGATCAAAATCTTTGATTGGTGAAGGATCGTATGGTAGAGTATATTATGCAACTTTAAACAGTGGACAAACTGTGGCTGTAAAGAAACTTGATGTTTCATCTGAGCCTGAATCCAATGTTGATTTTCTGACACAGGTGCGTATGGATTTGTAGAGAACAACGTATGTTCTCTATTTCTTTAATGAACAAAATAAGTTTTGCCTTTATTTTTCCCATTTTTTCTTTTTCTATCATGTCTGACTATATTTATCATCCCAAATGTAGGTTTCAATGGTGTCAAGACTGAAGCATGACAATCTCATTGAGTTACTGGGTTACTGTGTGGAAGGGAATCAACGTGTTTTAGCGTATGAGTTTGCAACCATGGGTTCTTTACATGACATTCTGCATGGTACATGTTATCAGTCCTGTATTTAGTTAGATAAATAAAGGGAAAACCTTCTGGTATGATTCTAGAATGAGAAGTGATAGAGAAGAAGAGAAGAGGGAGACGAAGAGAATAGGGAAAACAGTCTCTCTCAAGAGACCCAAGTGCCGTCCCTATATGTTATATTCATAATAAGATGAAAAATTACAGTAATACCCCTGAAACTGTAATATGAGAACAAAGATAAAACAGAACTGAGAAAGAGAGGGAAAAAGACCAAAACAAGCTTACAAAGACACTATATTTTAACACTCCCCCTCAAGTTGGAGCATATATATCATACAGCTCCAACTTGTTACAAATGTATTTCACCCGAGCACCACTCAAGCCTTTGGTAAATAGGTTAGCTAGTTGATCTTTAGACTTCACATTTGGGGTAATACTTTCCCCACTAACCGCCTTCTCTCTTACAAAGTGACAATCCACCTCTATATGTTTAGTTCACTCATGATACATTGGATTAGAGGATATATGAATGGCTGCCTGGTTGTCACAAAATAGTTTAATGGGAGTTGTGACCGATATTCACTAACCGCCTTCTCTCTTACAAAGTGACAATCCACCTCTATATGTTTAGTTCACTCATGATACATTGGATTAGAGGATATATGAATGGCTGCTTGGTTGTCACAAAATAGTTTAGTGGGAGTTGTGACCGATATTCCCATTTCCTATAACAGTTGTTTCAACCACACCAACTTCCATGTAGTGTGGGGCCATGGCTCTGTACTCAGCCTCAACACTATTCCTAGCTACCACATTTTTCTTCTTGCTTTTCCAAGTAATCAAATTCCCTGCCAAAAACGTGCAGTAACCGGTTCATTTCCTGTTAGTAACTGACCCTACTCAATTAACATCTACGTGTATCCTACCAAGCAAAGTTCTCTCCCTTTCTTATACAACAACCCTTTACGTGGAGCACCCTTCAAATAGCGTAGAACTCTAACAATACATTCCCAATGGATTTAGTTGGCTCAATAATCCAACACTGAAGGAAATGTCTGGTCTTGTGATGGTTTAATAAATGAGTTTTCCAACTACTCCATTGTAACGTCTAGGATCAACTAGGGGCTCCCTCTCACTTTCAGACATCTTCACATTCGGATCTATAGGGGTATCCACTGGCTTTGCCCCTTTATAGACTAGTTTCTTCCGACAAGTCAAGCATACACTTTCTTTGTGAGAGAGAGATTCCCTACTATGACCGTACTACTTCTATGCCCTGAAAATATTTCAAGTGCCCCAAGTCTCTAGTCTGGAACTGACTTTGTAAGAACTATTTGAGCTTTTTAATGCCATACTCATCGCTTCCTTAATAATGATGTCATCAACATAGACTGCCAAAACAATCTTCCTAGAGGTAGTATCTCTATTGGACACTGAATGATCAACTATACATTGTGTCATTCCAAATTTCTGAACCACAGTACTGAATCTCCCAAACCAAGCCCTTGGAGATTTTTTCAACCCATAAATTGCTTTCTTCAACCGGCACACCTTTCATTCCTCCCTTGAGCAACATACCCTGGAGGTTGCTCCATATACACTTCCTCTTCTAGGTCATCGTGGAGGAATGCATTTTTAATATCCAATTGAAATAACGGCCAATCAACGTGTGTAACCAAAGAAATAAGTATACAAACTAAACCCATTTTAGCCACATGTGAAAAAGTATCAGTGTAATCAACTACATAGGTCTGTGTATATTGTTGTCTACTAATCGTGTTTTGTATCTCCCCACACTATCATCTACAAGATGTTTAGCAGTGCAAGGTCCCAAGTATGATTAAATTGAAGAGCATGAAATTTCTCATCCGTGGCCCTCTTCCATTCCGGAGAGAGGAGAGCATCATGAAGGGATCTAAGAACAAACACAGAGGAGAGAAGAGATACAAAATTCTAATAGGATGGAGATAAATGGGAAAATGAAACATAACGAGAGATAGGATGTTTAGTACAAGCATGCTTCCCTTTACAAAGCGCAATGGCTCTAAATGAGACGGATCCGTTGGCGGAGGAGACAATGATTGTTGAGGCTGAGAAGGTTGAAACACAATACCACCAGGATCGTGAGCATACACCTGATGGATCAGTGGTCACATTGACTCTTGAACAACAGGATCTATCACAGACACCTCCATTGGTAAGGGAAGAGCAGGTGGAGATAAGGGGTCAAGAGAAGTGGACTCTGTTGATGAGAAGAAAGGGACATTTTCAAAGGTCACATTAGGAAGAACAAAGGAGCGACGAAGAGGACTGTAGCACTTGTACCCTTTCTAGGTCTGAGAGTACCCCAAAAAGACACATTTAAGGGGACAAGCCATCTAACTTATCCAAACCCAGACCCAGGCGATGAACAAAACAAATACACCCAAAGACGTAGGGGGTAAAGAGAATAGTGATTGAGAAGGAAAGACAATAGAGAAGGGAGAGGAACCACGTAACATGGAAGATGGCATACAATTAATGAGAAAGCATGAAGAACATCACTCCAATATGTTTTTGGAACTAACATTTTAATCAAAAGTGCCCAAGTAGTGTCAAGTAAATGTCTATTATTCCGCTCAACTACTCTATTTTGTTGTGGAGTAGAGGAGTAGGATGATTGATGTATTATGCCATGAGATTCAAAGAACATACGAAATGGGAGTTGGAAATATTCTTTTGCATTAGCAGATTGAAAATATTTAATGGAGATACCAAATTGATTCTTATTTTCATCATAAAAGGAGAGAAATGTATCAAACACTTCAATGCGAGATTTAATTAAATAAATCCAAGTCATCCTTGAAAAATCATCAACAAAGGAAATAAAATATTTAAAACAATTGTAAGACTCAATTGGTCAAGGACCCCAAACATCTGGATGAACAAGTTCAAAAGGACTTGAGACTCTAGAAGATTCCCATGATGATGTTTACTTAGCTGACAAAATTCACATTGTAACTCACGAATAGACATGACATTTGGAACAAGGCTCTTGAGAGTTGGAAGAGAGGGATGACTCATTTGACAGTGCCACTGCAATGGTGTAATGGAAGAATGAAAAGCTGTTTGTGATGTGATCCACCACCATCTAAATAATACAATCCTCCAACTTCATGCCTGCTACCAATCATCTTTCTCGTCTTGAGATCCCGAAAAATGCAATAAGATGGAAAGAATGATATGGAGCAATTCAAGGATTTTGTCAACTTACTAACCGGCATAAGACTAAAGGGAAATTTAGGAACATATAGAACCAACGACAAAGAGAAATCAGAATATAAAGTAACGTCACGGCCTCACGGGTACCAGAAACAAGAGAGGTAGTACCATCAACAAGGTAATCGATTGGGTAG
Source organism: Nelumbo nucifera (assembly GCF_055504915.1). NCBI lineage: Eukaryota > Viridiplantae > Streptophyta > Magnoliopsida > Proteales > Nelumbonaceae > Nelumbo > Nelumbo nucifera. The sequence continues at coordinate 72,561,228 of NC_142651.1, forward strand.
TAGAGGGAGGGGATAACGATACAAATAATTTTGAGGACCCAATCATGTGATCTGAGGCCCTAGAATCAATAATATATGGTGTAGAAGAGGAAACAAGACATGTTGTACTTGACTTTGCAAGAGTTGCAGTATTACCAGATGAAGAAGAAGAAGACAAACTGAGTTTTTCATACTCTTCACGAGTGATAGAAACCATTTCCTTCTCCTTCTCAGTCCCTAAAACAATATGGTCATCGCTTGTAGTATCACTATCTCCTACAACAACATAATTAGCCCAAGTAGATGGTGGGCCATGTAGAGGTCATAACAAAAGTTCACAATATGTCCTTCTCGTCCACAATAGCTACATTCTTTGATCATACCTTGACCACCAACACTGACACCATGACCTCTAAAATTCCCATCTCTACCACCACTGTGACCTCCTCTCATACCATGTTTACCACCTCTTGGATAGCTACTTATACTATGAGCCACCCCTACCGCCTTTGGTTGTATTTAGGGCAGACTTCTCTAATATTGAAGAACTATTTGTATGTGGACTTGTAACCATTCTTACTTTGGAAAAAAAACTTCTGATAGTGTAGGTGCATCACTGCTAGTGTTTTAAAAGCACAAGGCGCAAGGTGAGGTGCGTGCCTTTTTGAAGCAAGGCACAAAATTACAAAAAATGCTAAAAAATAAAAAAAAATGTTAGAAAATTAAAAAATGCAAAATTTCAAAAGTATTAAACATAATGTTAATATAAAATATAAACTTAAATTTTAAAATAAATGTTTTAAAAAACTTATTATCTAAAATTAAAATACACATGTAAAGCGTATTCAAATAAAAATTTAAAAATAAAAGCAAACATATAAAGCATTTTCAAGCATGTAAAATCCACAATCTCTTTTTTTTCCTCAATTGCATTACTTGAAGTAGCTAATGTGATGTAAAACATATTGCATTCTTAATTCTATGAGTTGTCTTTGTACCATGCCCCTCGAGGCAAGCCTGAACAAGTCCATGTTAGGGTCTTAAATTCTTACTTCTCACATAAAAATAGTGATTTTATAACTTTAATTGCCTTTTAAGAAGATATTTTATTGGAATGAATGATTGGACAACATTAGCAATCGGAGCTTCGGTGAGCGAGGAACCGGAGTGGAGTAGAACCCCCTATTTGCTAATGTTGTTCATTCATTCATTCCAATAAAATATCTTTAAGGTAATTAAAATTATAAAATCATTATTTTTTATGTGAGAAATAAGAATTTAAGACCCTAACATGGATTTGTTCGGGCTTGCCTTGAGGGGTGTGGGCGGAGCCCTTGGCCCAGCCGTTAGGCTAAAAAAAAAGCAAAAAACACAATATTTTAAAAAGGTGCACGCCTGGGCTGAGGTGCAAGGTGCATTAGGCGCCTTTTGAAAGGGTGTGTGCCTAGGACCTGGGCTAGGTGCATACCCTAAAATGCGCCTTGCCTATGGGCCTAGGCGTGCCTTTTAAATCATTGATCATTGCTACCTAAAATTTGGGCACACACTGATTCAAATTCAGACCTCAATCTAAAAAGAAAATGCACCACATCCAACTGATCTCTCTGGTGTTTCTACACTTTGAGATCAATCGGACGTAGACTCTTTAAGGAGGCATGGAGTACTCTTCCACACTCCTATGACCTTGCCGTAGCTGAAAATGTTCCTGATACAATTGATAGATTCTAGTTACATTGTCTGTCCTGAATACAACTGCTTAGCATGTTCCCAAATTTCTTTCGCAGTATCAGGTTCACACTGATATGAGGTTCCATACTGTTCCGAAGACATGTCATAATCTGCGCATTCTCCTGGATCCAATAATTATACCCTTCAGCTCCTGGGTCTGGTTTATTTTCTTTAATATGTTTAAACTTTTCTCTGGCTGTCAAATTTACCTCAACCTACTTCGCCCATGGTACATAGTTTGTACCATTGAGTTTGACTGATGTCATTTGTACAGCCATGAAATCAGGTTGTACTGTCACACTTGTTTTGGTTTCACTACTAGAATTTGTCATCAGTTATTTCTGCAACACTCTCCCAACACAAACACCTTTCAGACTTAACAACAGTACTCAACCAACTCAATTACAGGTTCAGAAACTTCAACAGCATAGCCACAACCCCTAAAACTGGAACATCAGCACAAGAACTTCTACGAGTCAACCAACCTCACGGTTCACAGAAAAAACACACCAAACACAAACAATGATCAACCGAACTTCACATTCACAGTCGCTCTTCGAACTGCCGAATAGAGGAAGTCTAAAACACTATCAAACAACCAACCAACCATGCAACTTGAGGCATGGAAGCCTTCTAACCTTCTGGGTAATCAGTCCTTTTAGGTTTACCCCCCTCCTTTCTTCTCTTATTAGTAGAAAACCTGAGCCGAACCAGTTCCAGGCGTCCTTTACTGATGAAGTCAGGAAACTCGATCAACCAGGCTCTGATACCATGTTATTAGTCCTGTATTTAGTTAGATAAATGAAGGGAAAACCTTCTGGTATGATTCTAGAATGAGAAGTGATAGAGAAGACAAAGAATAAAGAGGGAGACTAAGAGAATAGGGAAAACAGTCTCTCTCGACCCAACTGCCACCCCTATATGTTATATTCATAATAAGATGACAAATTACAGTAATACCCTGAAACTGTAATATGAGAACAAAGATAAAATGGAACTGAGAAGAGAGGGAAAAAGACCAAAATAACCCTATGAAGACACTATTTTAACAGTACCATATTCTGAGGGCGAGTTTATTCCTAATTGATTGAATAGAAAATTGAAAGCTTATTTTTATTTTCTTGATGTTACCTGGTTGAAAAATTTCTTTTTCATTACCATTAAAAAATTTCTTTGAAACTACAGGTAGAAAAGGAGTTCAAGGTGCACAGCCAGGTCCAGTGCTTGATTGGATGCAGCGAGTTAGAATTGCTGTTGGTGCAGCTAGGGGACTAGAGTATTTACATGAGAAAGTTCAACCCTCTATTATACACCGGGATATCAGATCAAGCAATGTGCTCCTATTTGAAGACTTCAAGGCCAAAATTGCTGACTTTAACCTTTCAAATCAGGCTCCTGATATGGCTGCTCGTCTTCATTCTACTCGAGTTTTGGGGACCTTTGGTTATCATGCACCAGAGTAATGCTGCTAAAATTTGTTTACCTTCATTTCATATTTTGCTAAACTTGGTGAATAAGTTGGCTATTTTTCATGGTCCAATTCCGTAGATTTCATGGTTATGTGTTTTTGCTTTTATGTTTGACACAATAAGACGGGTTCCCCTGTTAGTGCTATTGGGGTATGTTAATACAACATCACTTTGATGAAGAAACCACTGGATATTTTAGCTGATGCTTGCAACCTAAGTATCCCAAATTTAGTGGCTAGCAATTAACTGACCATGTTTAACCTATTATATGGCCTAAATCATAAATGCCTATTAGGTGAAATATGTGTTTTTTTTTTGAAATTTGCCTGTCTAAACAGTACCTGCTCTGTTGTAAGTTTTAGAAAAATGAAGATTCCATGTTCAAGAATCATGGTTCTGAGGAAAGAGTCCAAAATATAACTTAATGAAGAAATGTTTCTGTTACAAGTACTATATTTAACTTGATATGCAGTTATGTAGGGGCAATTGGTAGACTTTTGCTTTGAAGCAGAAAAATGTTTTTTTCTTTATAAAAGTAGTCAATCCTTTTTCATCCATTGGTATGAATTGTAGTAGTAGGGTTTACTTATTCTGTTTTTCTCCTTGTTAGGGAAAAGGTAAGCTTATTAGGAAGAACTTTTGTTCTGTGGGTAGGAAGGAGAAAGTGAAAATTTCTCGGTTTGTAAGACATCACATAGGTAGTAGACTATGTTTATGTAGCATAAAAGCTCCTTTGCAGAAAAAGCAGCTTTTGTTGTTTAGCTATCCTTTCTGTTTTCAGGAATGCCCTCCAGAAAGCAAGTCTGTTTGATATTGTCTATTTTGATTGTGGTAGGAAAAGCACAAAAGCTTGTTCTAATGACTCCTACCTTTCCCACTTCCAAACATAATTTTCCAACTGCATTGCTTTCTGAAGCTTGTCCTACCTTTAGGTTTCAGAATGGTCTGTGCTTGATATATTGTCTAGCTTTGGATGATGACTTGACTAGCTTTCAATTTTTATCATCTTAGTTTTTAGAAATGATTTATACTGTTCATCAAGACTTTGGGTCAGGGCCATTGCTTGGTGTATTAGTAAAATTTTGGGTTGACAAGCATGAGAACGTGAATTCAACTATAGTTGGCCACTTTGTGTGAAAAATACCAAAGTTTAAGTCCATATCCAGTCCACTCCTCCCTAGGCCCCAGATAGCTGGGACCAACATTGGGTAATGGCCTTTTTGTCAAGACTTTGGGTTGTGTAATTGATGAAAATTGGTAGTCCAATGTTTTTGGATTAGCCAGAAGATGATGGAAAAGTGCAGATCTTCTAGCTGTGTTATGTTAGGATTTCTTGGGGCCTTCTATTTGATACTCTTGATTGGTCAATGCAGTTTTGGCAAAGAGAAGATGGAGAATAGGTTTGTAGAAGTTGCAAGATGGAGGAAAGTGATGAAGATTGAAGCAAAAGATCCCATATTTGAAGAGAGAAGGATCAGAGGCCAGCAGAGTTTGAAGGTTAGGGAGGCAAAGAAAGCTACAATACTGTTGGAAGGTCTTGAAGTGATCGAATGGATGCAGAAGTTTTGTTTCAGAAGCAAGTTCTAAAGGTAAACAAATGAACTTTACGAGTTCAACCTTGATGGAAGAAAGAGTTATGAGTTGGAATGCAAAAAGAATGCAAAAGGATGCTACATAACTCTGCTGGAATTCTTTGGAGGAAGAAAGAAGCAGTTGGTTTGCTTCCCAGAAAGTAGAAGGGTAATGGATGGAAGGTAGTGGCAGAGGTACTGAGTGACTTTACTCAGCAGCTGAAAACAAAACAAGTAGAGGCTGTAGCAAAGGAAAAGAAAGGGGGTAAACAAAAGAGAGAGGAAAAACCCATTGATAGGAAATGGATGATTGCAGAAAAAGGAAAAAAAAGCAAACTGGTAACAACAGTAGAAAAAGAGGATTGGGGGAAGAAATTTGTGGTGGAAACTTCAGGTCCACCAAAGGATTGGAGAGGTATTGCTCAGGTGATACTCAAAGAATTAAACCTGCAAAAGCCGATGGTGATTACTCCTTATGAATCTTGTAAAGCCTTGATAGATCTGGGTGAAGACGAAGTAGAGATTTCAGCTTTAAGCATTCACTCAGGGGCTGGTATTGCCACAGTCTCGAAATGGTGTCCTCTCTCTAATACCAAATGTCTTGAGATTGAAGACAATGTAATAGTCAGATTGCTTGGGTTACCCTTTCAATCTCTGGAAGGAGGAAGTATTACAGTCAATAGCTGTAACCTGTGATGCAAAACTAGAAGGTGTTTTTGATTGTGATCTCCATTCAGTTGCCAGTGATGTTAGATGGTGTTAAACCCAGTGACATTCCAAGGAAGATAGAGGTTGTTTTAGGGGGTTTAGTACACCCCGTTTGGCTTGCTACCTCCATTGAAGCCCAGCTATGGAAGGAGGGAAGAAGGGAGGAAGATGAAGGGGCAGAACAGGCCTGGTTGCTTGGTTTGCAAGGCAGAATAGTCACTACAAAAGAGGCTAAGTCATCTGAGGTAACCAGGAAAAAAGAGAAAAAAGAGAATAATTTAACCACTTGGGGAAAGTCTGCATGGCAGAGTGGGTTGAGGGATGGCAGGTCCTATGTTCAGTCGGTGACAGGAGGATTAATTGGAGGCAGACTTGCGCCAGAAGTTTAAATTTCAAAAGAAATTGAACAAAGGTCAGCAAGGGTTCAGGTGTCAAGCCGGTCTTGTGAGCCAGTTCATTCTGGTCCATTGAACCAAGGCCAGTCACATGTTTTAAGTAAACACGTGACTGGTAAAGAGGTTGGGGGGCTGGGCCCAGGTCCATCAATAAGTAATGGGTCTATTCTTGTGAATGGGCCTGCTGTGTTAAATAGTGTGGGCCCAGGCTTTAAAGAGCCACGCGCCAGAAGAAGCACTCTCAATTTCCCCCATTACCTAAGGAATTGGGGTTTACCGCAGCTATTATAGAGGAGAGGCAGGGGACACCAGTTCTTAAATTTGCTCCCAGTTCGCTAGAGCGGCACGACACTGATAGAGGAACAGGACTTACCTTTGTCACTGATCACAGAGTCATCAACCAGGGGGCAACATCTAAAGGCAGACATCTAAACCCACATCAACACAGTCATCTCTTTTGGAAGGATTAGCCACGACCTTGCCCCTTCGTGTTGCTCCTCAAGAGTCATTGACCTCTTTCCACAACCATTCAGGTAATATTGTCAATTTGTTTTCTGGTACTGATGTGGGTTTCCTGCCTGGAACAGGTACTTTTGCAGCTCAACTTGATGCAGCAGCCATGGATGGAAAGTACTTGGGGACAAGGAGGGCAAAGAACAAGAGGAAGTGGGAAGGGTAAGAGAATCACAAGAAGAGGAGTTAGAGAAAATCTAGGATCGGATTTGTATGTTTTTGGAGGAGTATAATGAGAAAAGAGGAAGAGGTAGGGAAGTATGAGGTTCAAGAAGGTTTAGTAAAAACAGGGGTTCAAAGAAGGAATGGTTCAGGGGTGAAATGTAATCGGTTGCCTGGATGGTTTCCAGGCCAAATGGTCTGGCTGTCTGAGTCAAAGATGGTTTGGGAACCATGAGTGTATATAATTTAATTGGATTTGGATTGTTATTAGATTGAAGTGCAGTAATAATTGGGCTTCGTTTGCTCCATATGATTCCAATTATATAAAAATCCCACTGGAATCTGAATAATGGAGTTAGAGTTGAATTGAGTTACAGATTTACAGACTCCATTGACAGCCCTGTAGCATACGTACAATTGTAGTTTTCGAGGTGGCAAGTTGAAGTTGGGCAACAGGGGGCGACTTGTCACCTTGTCACCTAGGTGTTGATTTTTTAAAATAAAAAAATATAAATCCTAGGGTAGTTTCCTATGCTTCATACTAATAAGCATTAATCTTTAAGCAATAATTACAATGGTCCTCATGAAACAACCATGAACCTCATTAAAACATAGAAAATCAACTTATTTATGAGAAGAAGAAAGAGATGAAAACACAGAAAATATAGGCGCTATCACTTGTCCTTATCATAGGAGGACAAGAATAAGAAAGAAGAAGTTTTATCTGTGCTTTTATCTGTCAATTGGATAAAATCTTCAAGCTCTTCCTTTCTTATTGGTTCAGGTTTTGAGGTCTTAAAGTGTTCAAGATTGTCACTAACTTGTGTGTCAATTGAACCCAAACAAATAAAAAATAATAAAAGAAACTAGTATAATAAACCCACAAAATGAATAATTTATTGTAATACTATTAATATCATAAAATAAAAAAATATAAAGCTACTATGTGGTGTCTTATAGATAAATATGTAATTGTTGGGTCTATTTATGTGTGCTGACAGGATTGTTCTGATTCCATAATGGAAATGGAAGTTCAGACTCATAGATGTAAGTGTCTGTTATAAAAAATATCATGTGGTGTCCTATTATCCTGATCCAATAATGGAAACGGAAGTTCAGACTCAATTTATATCACAATTTACAAATATGGCCTCCTACTAGAAAATTTTACCTAGTCTCCTTGAGATTATATCTTCCTTTATTGTAAAATGAGTAAGCTTTTATTCTGCCATGTCTTTCTTGAAAAACTAGATCGAAAAGATGCTGGTTGATGATGTTGGAGGTCGCATCTCTCCATGAGACTTGTACAGTTGTACCTGATTTTATCCACTTTCTAATAAAATTACTTCATTTTATCAACACCCCCCCCATCTTGTATCATCTATCCTGTTTATGGGTTTCACAAGTAGCTCCTTTGGAGATCTATCTTTGGTTCTAATGATAGTATAATCGGTTAAATGGTCCCTGGAAGCAACTTGCCACAACACCAAGTAGTGGTGTTAAGTAGGCAAGGGTTCCCACATCCTTCTAGGTGGGGGTGGGTAAAGAAGCTAATGGATATGGCACTAAACAAAAGAATGGTTAAACAGGATTCATGTTTAAACTGACCCGTCATTTTCAGAGAATGCTCTAACTTGAGCACAAAATATACACATCAGGATCCATGATCAAGAAAGTTTGGCGAAAGTTTTAGTGCCGGCTACCAACCTGATGTAACCCTCCTTTATCTGGGCTTGGGACTGATTATGGAAGACAAGCTTATACTGGCGGTATTTCTCAGTCTTCTAATCTGCCTTTTAATTTAAAAGGCTGCCAAAATTTGGCCCCAGTTATCTGGAGTCTTGGGAGGTGGACTAGATAAAAGACCTAACCTCTGGTATTTTGTGTGTTGAGTCTCAAACATGCAATTTTCATTCTTGGCTGCTTGAGCTTTTACCATCACACTAAGCAGTGGCCTCTGGTCTATCTCTTAATTTCTTTAATATAAGACCTAACCTCTGGTATTTTGTGTGTTGAGTCTCAAACATGCAATTCTCATTCTTGGCTGCTTGAGCTTTTACCATCACACTAAGCAGTGGCCTCCTCTGGTCTATCTCTTAATTTCTTTAATATAAATTGCTTTTGTTTATTATTCATAAAAATTACTTTTGCTTATTTAGAAAACCTTTGCTGATGACAAGATGTGCAAACCCTGATTCCTAATGCAGATATGCAATGACGGGTCAGTTGACACAGAAGAGTGATGTATATAGCTTTGGTGTCGTCCTTCTGGAACTTCTTACTGGTAGAAAACCTGTTGATCATACAATGCCTCGTGGGCAGCAATCTCTTGTCACCTGGGTGAGTACTCTAATTTTGTCAAAACATTACTATGCATGAATAAAATATTTTTGAAATTAGAACCATTTAATGTTGAACTGAGTAGAACTTTTTTGACCAGGCAACTCCAAGATTAAGTGAGGACAAGGTTAAACAATGTGTGGATCCAAAGTTAAAGGGTGAATATCCTCCAAAAGGGGTTGCTAAGGTCTCTCTCTCTCTCTCTCATAGTTTGTATTTCTGACATGTACAGAAACTACTACAATATTGTTGTAACCAATAGGTAGACGTTGGTAGACTTTAAAATCAACTAATCAAAATCTCTGGAATAATTCCATTGCATAGCTAATGACAGATATACAGGGAATTCCGTGCCACCAAGGATCTCCTTTTAAAAGTGTCAATTAATCTGTTTCAATGTCTTTTTACCTCATTCCAGTGGATAGAATTTTCATGTCCAATTATATATTTGACCAATTGACCCCAAGGCATCGAGTTTCGTAAACTGTGTACCACCATTGAGTTGGAGAAGAAACTTATTTGTTAACTCTGGGATTTGGTCATTAAATGATATGGTCCACATTAGAGATATGAAATCGAGGAGTATCTTCTTGCTTCCAATTGTTGAGCGGAGATTGTGGAGTGTTTGTGACATCATTCCTTCCAAAATGAACACATTTAGAGTAGTGTTTTTTGACAACCTTGGTTTTATTTTTGAAAACAGAAGTAACTGCCACATCAGCAAAAACAATATAATTTTACTAGTGTGGCAGTTTTGTTTTCAAAACAAAATCAATCATGTTGTCGAACACCTCCTTAGTCATTTAAAACTGCACGTGTACTCTTGGTTGGATGTTTAATGTCATCCCACTGGCTGTGATGCCCCTTGGAATGTGCAACATAATGATCTTCCACACGTGAAGCGTTGATAGAAGCTGGCAAGGCATGCATTTATGTATGATTTAAGTACTATTAGGAGTCTTAACAATTCGAAATAACTGACAGGTGATGGTTATTTTTGTTGATCCAGCTTGCTGCTGTGGCAGCCTTGTGTGTGCAGTATGAGGCAGAGTTCCGACCAAACATGAGTATAGTCGTCAAGGCTCTCCAGCCACTTCTCACACAAAAGTCTCCTGCACCAGCACCAGCACCAGCACCAGCACCTGAGAATTAAGATTCAGTGAAGCTGGCCACGGGTTGTTTTCTATTGCGCATGTGGAAATTCTGCGTCTTGTGTCATTGTGTAGTGTGGTTTCGTTATTCTCGGGCCTATTAGCCAAGGTTGCCTTTATATGTATTACTAATACTATTATTTTATTTATTTGCTCGAAGATGAATGGGTAAGATCGGGTGGGTTCTTGCAGATTGCCAATATGTTTGGTTGCCAGCCTGTATGGGAGGGTTGTCAATATTCTTCTTTCTGTTTTTCTCTGCTTTATGTGATTGGTTCGTCACGATTGATGACTATGTGGGCTAACCACTTTACCTGCTTAGCGCTTAATATATGAGCCTCTCATCAAGGTTCAAAGTATCGACACGTCGGGACCCCTCTGATTTGCCCCTACAGTGGGTGTATTGGAGGTCTGACCGGTTCAGGGGGTAGAGAAGCCCTAAACCAGTCCCCCCTGAACCGGTTGTGAAAAAAATAAAAAAAAACAATAAAAATGAGTATCTATTCGCCCGATACGCCCCTACCGGTGTATCAATATTTTGAACCTTGTCTCATATGCACTTCAGCACTTGGATATAATGTATCAATCAAGAGTAAAAAATGTTATATAGAATTTTACAAATTATTACACGCATAAAAGCCATTAATATGTTTTTATATATTTTAATTAAATTATTAATTAATAGTTGTAAAAATATAAATTAATTTAAAGTAAAATTAGATGCATGAGAATATAGAAGACTTATTCTTATTTTTATAAATTAATAAAAAGTTAAAAATCAAATTTGATATAAATATTGCAAATGGATTTGATATATCATTATTTGATTAGTATTTTTAAAATATTGATTTTAATGATCTATTCTTAATTGGATAAATTACAATTGTCACTATATTTTGATCGTATTATGGTAATGATACTTTGTTCCTTGAACTTTCATTTTTGACAAATACCAACCTTGAGCTTTTAGATTCTCACGCTTTGCTGCTGTTGGCATTGCCCGTGGAGAAAATAACGTGAACATGAATTAGGAGTGTGACTTGCACATTTGTTATTCTTCTCCAAAATTTCAAGATCCTCGACCATTATTGATTCAGAAATTCAAATTTTAGCACACTAGAAACGAGATCAAATCAGCTCCTACAAGATTGCCCCCCACAACGTTCCACAGCACATCCCTGCCGTGTATTGGGAACATCTCCCAATGGTAATACCAGAAATGATGATGTCATCATCGGGAGATGTTTCTAATACACAGTGGGGGGGCTGATTTGAACTCACTAGAAACATGTGTAATGTGTTTAGAACTTAAAGTTGCAAATTCAAGTGAAATGTGTTTAGGGTTTGAATTTAGCTTGAACCTTTATGAAGAATAGTTTAGATTCAAAATTAATCTCAATTGGAAAGTTTTAGACTTCCCCACTCTTTGAACAGGGGGGATTTGGGGCCTTGAATGGGTAAAAGAAGAAAAGAAAAAGCATAGAGAAGCTCTCTTAGGGGTGGGTGGTAGTCTACTTAGTTGGAGTTTTGGAGAAAGAATTTCTCCAAGTGTAAAGGGACGGACGTATATATCGCAATCATACCATCACGGAATCACCACGGTCACCATAATGATTATATTATCACAGGATAACCATGGTCATGCTATTGCAAATAATCTATCATAGGATAATCGCGGTCACACAATGAATGCTAATCATGATCATCATCCTCATATATAATAAACCACGGTCCTCGACCAAGGCAAAGCTGTGATATAAAAGTAAAGCCTACAAAAGATAGAGATGTTGTACATGCATGTGAGATCTACAGAAATGCCCTACACACAACACGTAAGATTGTACAGGAAGTGGTAATTGTAGTCTGCACAGGCTAATAACTGGTCCCCACCCTATGATCTGGCGCCTCTCCATCGAATTAACCTAGGCATTTGAGCCAATAACCACCTTAGGAATATCTTGGAATCCTCATTCCATTCACTTATAAGCCCTTCTCCCCTTTTATAAATAGAGTTCATTTTTATGGGAAAAGGGATCAATCTTCTGCCCCATGTTTTCTTGACCGAACCATAATCTTTAGTCTCCTCAACTTCAGAGCTAAGAATCTCCAGTTGAAGTTTTGTCTTGAGAAGAAGATGCCGCCAAGAAAAGTAGTGGTTAAAGAATAGATTTAGCAACAACCTCTGCTGGACGAGACACTATTGGAGTCACCTGTCTAACAATTTCTAAGGTTTAAGTGTTTGGTTATTTGTAATCATGATTGCCCAGGCTCTACTGTGTCAACTGAAACATGATAAGTCAACTAATTGTGAAAGAGAAGACTGAGAGAGATAGTCAATTATCCCAAAAGGCATAGTTGACTACTTGTAACAATCAGGGCATAAAAATGCTTTGTTTAAGAGAAGTAGTCAACTATCCAAAAATGCATAGTTGATTAACTTGGATAGACAGAGTTTAAGTTGATATCAATAGGAGGAACTAGTTGATGGGAGAAAAAAAAGATTCCTTCATCTAGTAAACAACTATAAAAAATTTAGTAGTCGACTACTTGAAAGAAATTTGACCATTTAAAAGCTTAAATAACTATTGCTATCTTTGGTAAGCTTTCTAGCATGTTGAAGAAAATTTGAATTATTTTTAAGAATGGAAAAATCCCTTTAATGGATATAAACGGTCGCTTGCTCTCAAATCCTCTATAAATAGAGATGTTTAGCTTGATTCAAACCAAGCAATAGAAAAACAACTTGTGCTATCATTGCAAGTAGTGTATAGTTGTTTTTAGAGAGGCAAGTTAGCAAGATTCATTTGTTGAAGAGATACTTGAGCTTCAATAGTTTTAAAGGTGAGAAAAGCTAAGAAGCCTTTGAGCTTGTATAATATCACCCATCTATCAAGAGATAAATTCATGCAACTGAATAGGTTTGAATTGTATATTGCTATATCTACCTATTTAGAGGTCTCTTGTTGTAACCTGCCTTATGCTATATTTGTATTATCTTGAGATAAGGTAGGTGTTATAGTTTGAAAATTATCAAGGTCTTATTGGTCCTAGCTGGTTCGGTCACACCCCAATAACCATATTTGATAAAAACTCAGTGAAAGCCTATGTATGAGTTTAACCAATTGACTATCTAGTTTAATTAGAAAACCTATGTACTAGTTCATGAAACCGCTTGGGTCGTTAAGTAATTGAAATTTTAAAACGTGTTTGACAAGACTTGAACCCATGACATTTTATTTTCATATATTGCTTAACTACTACTAGTCCACCTCTTTACTTATGTTAATTATTAACTCTTTATGGTATATATTACTTTATTACACATATTCAAAAAAATTGTAAATTATGAGACTTGAGTCAATTATGTTAAAAATTAAGGAACTTAGCATTCACCCACCATATTTAAGTATACTAAAACCTGTAGAATATATTATATAATATTCATATGACCCGTAGTATATACATATATGCCATGTCATTGTGGTTTGTCCTCTAGTTCAACCCAGTGAAGGGATGAGATATCCATCATATGGATGGCCGAACCTTGTAGGAAGGTTGGGAAAAATTTCAAAAATTTCTTTACTCCCATTCGGGAATCGTATTCCCAATTTAGAAAACTGCACTTTCAAGGTTCGTTCTTGGAACCAAACCGGACCAAATCTGAAACCAAGATTAGGGAGAGGTATACCTGATATGGAGTCCACACAAAAATGCTCCTCCCAACGCAGTTGTTCATGCCCAAAGAGTGTACCGAATCCTCCCTCCACTGAAAATGACACAGCTTAGGATGAGGCAGGATCATCAGGTAGTTTTTCACCAAGAACTTGTGATTCTTCATCAATAATCGAATGGGGTAGTGAGCACAAGTTCAGAATTGTTTCTTCTAGCAAGAAACCATATTAAGATCCAATATTGATTAGTTCCAAGAAATAGAGATCGAATAGGGTAGGGCGGCAAGAGTAAGGAAAGAAAGAACTAAAGGCAGAAACAGTCAAACTGTGTTTTCTTCTGTTGTTGTCTTGTTTTTCAGATCCGCCCTGCTCTCTATATATAACCTTAAAGAGATGATCTCCTAATCTGATTAGGAGTTTCTTGATCCAAATCTTTATTTGGATCAGAACTCTTAAATGATAAGGATAATAGCTTATCTTATCTATAGATCAAGATTAGCTACTCCTAATCTAATTAGAAGTTTCCTGATCCAAATCTCTATTTAGATCTGGACTCTTTAAGTGGATAAGAGTTATCCGCTTATCCTTATCTGCTGATCCATACCAATATTCACCCCTATTTAATTAACCCAATTAACCTAATTCGAAATGGGCTTTAGGCCCATTAAACTTTTAGGCTCACTTCCTTTTAATGCTAGCTAGCTTGGTTCTCTTTGTATGGTGTGGGACCCTATCATTGATCTACACATCAGCCATATGGGTTTAGCCTAGCCTCTGTTACAAGGCCTGGCCGAACTCACTATTAAATACAGTGAGCCCCTGAGTCCATCACTATGGGCTCTTAACGGGCCCAACATTTACACTAAATGGTCATTAGGTCCAGCCAACTTATGAAGGCCCAAGGACTGTGAAAAAATGCAAGATTAGCCTATTAGGTATAACCTTCAATGCTCTTACACTTAACCTCTCAGCCCTTAATGATTAAACACTACCCGACAAGCTGCAAGGTACAGTGTTGCACTCTCCACTCACATGGATCCCGAGATTTAAAACCTTTTGCAAATAATTTGAAAACATAATATATAAGTATATCTCTATATAAATATATTTTGCAAAACCAAATTTCAAACACATTTGAAATCCACTACTGACAGTTTAGGTTTCCATAAGAGAGTGTTCATTTCCCCGATCATTCACTTTGTCCAACAAAGGAGCTGATCCTATCACTATGATCACCCACTCAGGTGAATTCTCGGACTGTCCCAACATAACCAAGTTTTGACCCCCTCTAAGGATCTCATTGATTGCACATCAAAGACAACCCAATCCGACACCATGTGCAGTACCATAATCAAGTCTAGGGGTCAGGTATAACATTCTAGTTTTGCCCATCTGTTTTCAAGGTCAAAGGCAACACTGGAATTTGGTCCAGTTCAGGGATTCAAGAAAACCCACACTACATGTACCTCAGGTCTCACCCTAGCAGCTGATGTTAGACAATTTTGTATGCCCTTAGCTTCAATCAGAATGATGTGCATTATGAGTTTATTGTAAATGAATAAAAGTACATATTTGATTCATGTTCCCTTGGTATGTTTCTGTGTAATACCCTTAAACTAGACACTTATAGAGACTCGTGTTAGTTTAGAATGTTCACAGCCAGTGGGTCCGTCTGGCGAGACCTATCCTAATAAGGCTGACACTGATGTGCCACCAAGTCGGTTGGGGTGGCCTGTCTCAGCTGCCAGGGTAAGACCCTAGGCACATGCAGTGTAGGATTGATTGAATCTTTAAACCGGACCAGATTTCCAGTATTGCCCTGGACCTTGGAGATTGATGGACAAAACTAGAAAGTTACACCCGACCCCTAGACTCGATTATGATACTGCACTAGGTGTCGGATTAGGCTGTCTTTGATGTACCAATCAGTAAGATCCTTAGCGGGGGTCAAAACCTGGGTATGTTGGGACAGTCTGAGAATTCATCTGAGTGGGTGATCATAGTGACAGGATTAGTCCCTTTGTCGGACAAAGGTAATGATCGGGGATGCACTCTCTCTGATGGAAACCAAGACTTCCGGCAGCCGATTTCAATCGTTGAGATTTGTTTTGCAAAATATATTTTATATGAGATATAAAAGTATATATATATATTATGGTTTCTAAAATGTTTGCAAAAGGTTTTAATTCCTGTGATCCATATAAGCAGAGAGTACAACACTGTTCCTTGCAGCCGAGGGAGAGGTCCTCTCTTGTCGGGCAGTGTTTGATCATTATGGGTTGAGAGGTTGAGTGTAAGACCATTGAGGATAATACCTGATGGGCTAATCTTGCATCTGCCCACAGTCCTTGGGTGTTACAAGGTGGCTTGGCCCAGGGACCACTTAAAGTAAGTGTTGGGCACATAGAGCCCATTTGATGGGTTTCAGGGGGTGCATTTGTTAGACAGTTTTGTATGCCCTTAGCTTCAATCCGATTTGATGTACTTTTGTTATTTAGTGTAAATAAATAGAGTGCATGTTTGATTCATGTTGTTTGGTATGATTCTGTGTAAGACCCTAAAACTGGACACTTATAGAGACTCGTGTTAGTTTTAAATGTTCACAGCCATTGGATAAGTCTGGGGAGATTTATCCTGCCAAGGCTGATATTGGTGTGCCACCAAGTGTTGGGATGGCCTGTCTCGGCCACCAGGGTAAGACCCAAGGCACATGCAGTATGGGATTACTCGAATCCTTGAACCGGACCAGATTTCCAGTATTGCCCTGGACCTTGGAGATAGATGGGCAAAACTGGAAAGTTACACCTAACCCCTAGACTCGATTATGACACTTCACTAGGTGTCGGATCAGGCTGTCTTTGATATACCAATCAGTGAGATCCTTAGATGGGGATCAAAACCTAGGGTATGTTGGGACAGTCTGAGAATTCATCTGAGTGGGTGATCATAGTGACAGGATCAGCCCCTTTGTCGGACAAAGGGTAATGATCGAGAATGCACTCTCTCTGATGGAAACCAAACTGCCGACAGTTGATTTCAATCGTTGGAATTTTGTTTTGCAAAATTAATATATATATATATGTATATGTACAGTTTCGAAATGTTTGCAAATGGTTTTAATTCCCGGGATCCATGTGAGTGGAGAGTGCGGCACTATTCCTTGCAGCCGAGGGAGAGGTCCTCTCTTGTCGGGCAGTGCTTGATCATTATGGGCTGAGAGGTTATGTGTAAGACCATTTAGGATAATACCTGATGGGCTAATCTTGCACCTGCCCATAGTCCCTGGGTTTTTATAAGATGGCTTGGCCCAGGGACCACTTAATGTAAGTGTTGGGCCCATAGGGTCCAAGTGATGGGCTCAGGGGTTTATTGAGTTTTTCAGTGAATTCGGCTGGGCCTTGTAATAAAGGCTGGGCCGAACCCATGTGGCTGGTGTGTAGATCAATGCTTGGGTACCACGCCATACAAAGAAGCCCAACTGGGCAGTAGATTGGAAACCAGTTAAGCACTGAACACTTAATGGGCCAAAAGCCCATTTCGAGCTGGGCTAATATGATCAGCCATCTATGGTGCGGATCTGAGATTAATCTTAGCAAAAGGATTGGGCCTTTTAACCTTATCCACTCTGGGAGACCAAATTCAAATCAGATTTGAATCTGGTAACCTCCTGATAAGAACAGGAGTAATCTAACTTAATCTGCAGATAGGATTAAGATAATCCCCTATCCAAATAGTGATTTGGATTGGGATAACTCCTAATTAGGAGTTTTCTTAATCAAGAAGAAAGGAAGAGAAACCTAAGAGAAAGATATCAGATTCGAGCAAGGGGTTTTTGAGAAAGGAAGAAAGGTTCCTGCAAAAAAGAGATTAGATCTCATTCATACTCTAGAGAGAAGAGAAGCAATTCAGCTATCTTCGTCCTTGGAGTTCTCCTCCAACCGCCGCCGCCTTTGCTTCTTACAAGATTCGATCTTTGTAGAAGAAAGAAGTCAAGAAACCAGTTCTTGACATCAGTCTTGCAGAAAAGATTGAAAAAGATTCGGTGTTCAGAGTTTTCAGAGGATTCTAGCGAAGGATCCAGTGTGTAGGACGCACTCTGCTGGTTCCGTTCCACCCACAGCTGTGTCATCTTCAGCAGGAGCGGATCTTGGTTTCTTCTTTGGGCGTGAACACCAACTTTGGGAGATACTGTTTCTCCGGATCAGGTATATTCCTCCCTTTTGCTTTTTGGTTCAGATCTGGTTCGATTATGGTCCAAGTATGATCATTGAATATTGTATTCTAAATTTAGGGAATATGATTCCTAGTTGGAAGAAGGTAGGAAAATTTTTGAAATTCGCCCACCCATTCCGCAACCTTCTTGGCGTCCATAAGATGGATCCTACCATTCTTTCAGCATTGTCCATATCAGTGTATTCGGCCAGGCCTTATACAAAGGCTGGGCCGAACCCATGTGGCTGATGTGTAGATCAATGCTTGGGTCCCACGCCATACAAGGAAGCCCAACTGAGCAGTAGTTAGGAAGGCTAAGTGAGCACATAACCTAAGTGGGCCTTAAACCCACTTTGAACTGGGATAATTTAATGAGTTAAATATGGGGCAAATTCTAAGATGGATTAGCAGATAGGATAGGGTCTTAACCCTATCCACTCAGAGAGTCCAGATCTGAATGTGATTCAAATCTAGAAACCTCCTAATGAGATTAGGAGAAGGCTAATCTAATCTGCAGATAAGATAAGGGTTTATCCTTATCACCTAAAGGGATGTCTGAACCAAATCAGATTTGGATCAGCAATTCCTAATTGGATTAGGAGCTGATCCTTTAGGGTTACAAGAGAAGGAAGGTGTGGCAACCTTTAGTAGAGACATACTCACATCCTCTTTAGAGCTGAAATCACAAACAGAAAGAATTAAGCAACTCTGCAGAATTCTTTCTTGCCGCCTCCTTCTTCTTGCTGCTTACCTTGCCAGTTTGATTTCCAGTTGTGGGAGAAGTCAAGATTTGATCTTGATATCAGTTCTTTGTGAAAGGACTGATAGGAAATTGTGCTCACGTGCCATCCTGCTGTTTCTTGCGAAGGACTAGGTTCTTGGAGAAGAACACTGCTGATTCTGCTCCATCCTGCACTGCGCCATCTTCAGTGGGAGCAATCTTTGGATCATTCCTTGGGCGTGAACACTTCCATTGGGAGATATTACTTCTCTGTATCAGGTATAATTCTCTCCTACTAGTTTTGTTCAGATCTGTTTCAGTTTATGGTTCAAGATTGATCCTTGAAAATATGATTTTCTAAATAGGGAATGCGATTCCCAATTGAAGGGAGAGAAAAATTTTTGAAATTCGCCCTCTTTATTCCTTAAGATTTGGGTGTCCATACGATGGATCTCCCATCCCTCAGTGGTATCAGAGCCATGGTTCAAATCTTGAACCAATTTGTTTCAGATCTGAAACTGCGCAAATGGGTAGAAGGCATTCTACCCGATTTGCGCAGATAAGGGTTTTGGGAAATTTGTTCCCAAAATTTATGGGCGAATAATCTGAAATTAAATTTTATATAAATCTGATTATTTTTTAGAATTGTTCTTTACGATTTTCTTGATTTATGGGCTATTCGTACAAGAGGAGATCGAATTCTGGATTTGCGCAGGGAACCTGCGATTTTGTAGTTTATTGATTATTTTATTACATTTAGTCTGTAAAATAATTTTTTTTTTTATTTTTAGACTAAATGTATAGGTATTCGATCTGATGTAATTATTAATAGAAATTAGGATTTCTATTTATGTTATTTTGGATCGAAGATGGCGGCGCAGAGAA
The DNA here is from genome assembly GCF_055504915.1 of Nelumbo nucifera. Lineage (NCBI taxonomy): Eukaryota > Viridiplantae > Streptophyta > Magnoliopsida > Proteales > Nelumbonaceae > Nelumbo > Nelumbo nucifera. Next base: position 72,580,733 of record NC_142651.1, read on the forward strand.
GGAGATCTCGCAGAGAAGTAGATTTCGTAGATGAGAGAATCACTATCTGCGATTTGCAGTTTGTGAAACTGCAACCTGTGATCTAACCTCTGTTTTGCAGGAAGGATTGTGCAAACATCCCTGTTAGACCGGTTATTGCTTTTCTTTTATCAGTATTTAATTTCAGACTATTTTCTTGAATTAAAGATTTGATTAAAGATCAAACCCTAGACCCATTCGAACAAAGAATGGTTCAAATTGTTTGGACCGAATCTAGGGTTCAATCAAGGCTGAAAGTCAGCTCTAATTTTCCCACTAATGGGCCTGAGGATTGATAATTAATTAAATAGTTAATTCGGCCCAACCTGTAAAAGCCTAGTTTTAAATAGTTAAAACTGCTAAAAGTCCACTTAACACATAAAGCTATAAGGGCCGAACCAATCAACCCTAATTTAGCCCATATACCTAAATAATATTAATGGTTAATATTATGGATTTAAAATGGGCTTCAAATGGGTTTTACAGATAATTAATTGATTGGATCAATTTATCCTTGCATGTGATGTATGGATGTGTGATGTGCTACGTACATGGACCATAAGTGCTTGGCCCATGCTCAATCGACAGTGGCTCTTGCGCACACCATGGCTGAATGCACATCATTGCCATGGTGTTCCTTTTGGTCATTGGATGACCTCCCTCAGTGGTGGTCCCCACACCTCATGGAGAGGTTACGTGCGGGACCCAAGCCGATTTGGGCCCACCGAAATCTGACTTTATGAAAGTCAGTGAGAGCCACTTGGGTTTGACCTAGATCAAACTAGGGCGTAATTGGTTGTTCCCTCCAGCTAATATGAGTGCATGTGATAGGGAGATTCATATGATGAACTTTCTAAAGGCCTTCCATCATTAGCATGAGGATGGGTCCTTCAGTAATGAGGAAACGCACCAGAAAATGGGCTATCCATTTGCTGTTGGGCTTATCTGAGTGTTTCATAAGATGATAGGGGCGTCATAGACCGATGTGGGAGGGCTTCACCAGAAAATAGGAACTCTCTCACGGTACCTTGGCGTTCACGAATATGATGGGTAAGCACTCACTGGACGGAAAGGTTAACCTGAAAACGGCTCTGAACCTTGTCTGACAGAGGCCAAAGGGAAAACTCATATGATGAGTGGATATGATCCTTAACAGAAAGGTGGTGTGGTTATGCAGCTGAAACAGTTGGCTCCATGCACCCTATGTGATTTCCCACATTTCCAGAGACAACTCGCAGTTTCCGTCACTAAGAAAGGAGGGAAATCTCAGAGATGAATAAATGGGAATGGAACGTAGATTAAAATCCATATCTATGTAATGAACATGAATCAAATTAGGTTGTGGATTGATGTTTGCTCTTTTATCAGAAAATGGCAAACGGACAATTTGCAAAGATGCTTGATGACAACAAGCTGAAGGGCCCAAACTATGCCGACTGGTACAGGAACCTTATGTTGGTCCTAACCTCTGAGAAATTGGATAAGGTAACCAAGAATCCTGCCCCGGATCATCCGGGAGATAGGGCTTTTGAGGCCCGGAGAAGAGAATACCAAGAATGGGAGGAGAAAAACTCCCTTGCCCGCTACTATATCATTGCCTCCTTGGACAACCCAATTCAGTGGTAGTTCGATCAGATCAAACTTGCTAAGGGCGTATTGGACAATCTCAAGACAATGTAGGAAGAGCAGAATCATTCGATCAGATCAAACTTGCAAAGGGCCGAAGAATTGATTAAAAAGGATGAGCCCATTGCCATGCTTGTTGAAACTGGCAAATCGGGCAAGAAAAGGAAGGCAAAGAGAAAGCCCTAGAAGAAAGCTGCCAAACCCAAGAAGTAGAGGAAGGACAAGGCATCAGATGCCTCTCACTTCTGCATGAAGACCGGCCATTAAAAAAGGAACTGTCCTACCTACCTGGATTCCAAGAAAGGTAATCTCGAAACTTGTGTTATAGAAACCAACTTATTGGTAGCTTCTGTGTCCTGGTGTATTGACTCCGGGGCTTCAACTCATGCGTGTAACTCACTGTAGGGGTTCAAGGTAAGCAGAAGGCTGAGTGAAGAAGAAGTTACGCTCTACTTGGGGACTACTACAACTGTTGCAGCCGCGGCCATAGGAATCGTGGAGTTAATATTTAGAGAAGGAGTTATTGTACTGAAAGATTGTCTTTATGTACAAAATTTAAGGAGAAATTTGATTTCTGTCTCAAAACTGTGTGCAGATGGTTATTCTGTCTTCTTTAGTAATACGATTACTATTAAAAGAAATAACAGATTCAACGCAAATGGGGAACTGGAGAACGGTCTCTATGTTCTACATCCTTCTCTAGAAACTAACATAACCGAAACTATGTCGGCTTAAATCCCCAAGAAAAGAGTACGTGATTCAGTTAACCCCATGTGCCTGTGGCATTACCGACATGGCCATATTGGTGTTGACCGAATCACAAGGTTGGTAAAGGATGGTCCTTTGGATTTTCTAACTGTAGAAGATCTTCCAACTTGTGAGCCTTGCCTACGAGGCAAGATGATGAAACGGCCATTTAACGGTAAGCCTGAAAGATGTACAGGCACACTTAACCTTATACATACTGATGTATGTGGTCCCCTGAGTGTTAGGACGCGGAAGCAACACGTGTATTTCATCACCTTCACCGATGATTTCTCATGATATGGTTACGTGTACCTAATGAGACACAAGTCTAAATCCTTTGAAAAGTTCAAAGAGTTCAGACAAGAGGTTGAGAAATAGTTAGGGAGAGAAATTAAAGCCCTTTGATCAGATCGAGGTGGCGAGTATCTCTCTGACGAATTCAGGGACTACTTAAAGGACAATGGGATAGTATCACAATTAGCTCCTCCTGCTACACCACAACTTAATGGTGTTTCAGAGAGGAGGAATAGGACCTTATTGGATATGGTCCGGTCACTTCTCATACACTCAGAGTTACCCACATCCTTTTGGGGTTATGCATTAGAGACTGCGATTTACGTGCTGAATCGGGTTCCAACCAAATCGGTTCCGAACACTTCATATGAACATTGGACCGGAAAGAAACCAAGTGTCAGACACTTGAAGATTTGGGGTTGTCCAGCACACGTTAAAAGAATGAGTGTAGACAAGTTGGAATCGAAGACCAGCCGTTGCCTTTTTGTAGGCTACCCAAAAGGCTCTGTGGGTTACCTATTCTATGACCCAAGTGAGAAGAAGGTGTTCTGCAGCCAAAATGCACAATTCTTGGAAACCGATTACATCCTGGACACCCATCGTCAGGAAGTAGTTCTTGATGAGGAGAGCTCAGGAGCAGTGGGAGATGTCCCACAAGTTCCATGTAGTGACCAACCTAGAAGATCCACTTGGGTATCCAGACCACCGGTTCGTTATGGTTACGACTAGGATAATAACCTGGTGGAAACCTTGACTAGTGAGGAGGATCCCGTGACTTACGCGGAAGCTATGTTGGACATAGATTCCCAGAAGTGGGTGGAGGCCATTAGAGTTGAGATGGATTCAATGGAGACCAATGAAGTCTGGACTCTAGTAGATCTGCCCTCCGGGGTAAAAGCAATCGGTTGCAAATGGATTTAAAAGAGGAAGAAGGGCTCCAATTATAGGGTTGAGACCTTCAAAGCTCGTTTGGTAGCGAAAGGGTACACTCAGAAAGAGGGCGTTGATTACGAGGAAACCTTTTCGCTTGTGGCCATGCTTAAATCCATTAGGATCCTGCTAGCTGTAGCAGCATACCATGATTATGAGATTTGGCAGATGGATGTCAAAACTGGATTCCTGAATGGAGATCTTACTGAAAATATCTACATGCAGCAGCCGCAAGGCTTCATTGCTGCTGGTCAGGAACACATGGTATGTAAACTAAATAGATCCATTTATGGACTTAAGCAAGCTTCTAGGAGTTGGAGCACCCGTTTTGACTCTGCTGTCAAATCGTTTGACTTCAAGCAAAATCCAGATGAACCCTGTGTTTACAGAAAGTACAGTGGAGATAAGGTTACCTTCTTAGTTTTGTATGTAGATGACATTCTACTCATTGGGTATGATGTAGGAATGTTAACTACGGTGAAAGTATGGCTTTCACAGCAATTCTCCATGAAAGATCTTGGAGAAACTTCCTATATATTGTGTCTTCGACTCTATAGAGATAGATCAAAGCGGATAATAGGATTATCCCAATCTACTTACATTGACAAAATTGTCAAAAGATACAACATGGAGAACTCTAAGAAAGGAACTATTCTTTTCAGACACGGAGTTACTCTCTCCAAGAAGATGTCTCCCAAGACCTCTGAGGAGATTGAGGGCATGAAAGACGTTCCTATGCCTCTGTCGTAGGGAGCATCATGTATGCCATGCTGTGCACTCGTCCTGACATTGCTCAGGCAGTGAGTGTAGTAAGTAGATTCCAGGCCAACCCAGGGCAGGAGCACTGGACTGCTGTGAAAAAGATACTCAAGTACATCCAAAGGACAAAAGAGTTTTGTCTAGTATTCGATGGTAGCTCACTACAGATCCAAGGATATACAGATGCCGATTTCTAGTCGGATCCAGATGATAGAAATTCAACATCTGGATATGTTTTCATGATAAAATGGTTTGTTGTTTCCTGAATGTCAGCAAACAAAGGTCCTAAGTAGCAAATTAACAGTTCACAACCCAAGCCGAACACATAGCCGTAAGTGAGGCTGCCTTATGAATGAAGGTGTTCATTCTAGAATTTAGAATTCCGCACATCACCCATTCCACTGTTGTGTGACAGCACTGGACCTACGGGAGGATGATGTTCAGAGGTAGCATCAGCGGAGAATGTGGCAGACCCATTGACTAAGCCACTGACACAGAAAGTGTATGAGAAACACGTGGAAAGCATGGGACTCCGGCTTGTACCTGATTGGACCTAAGTGCAAGTGGGAGCTGTTAGATAGTTTTGTATGCCCTTAGTGTCAATATTTAGAAGGTAGCGTCAGAGGAAGATATAGCAGACCGATGGACGAAGCCACTCTCACAGAAAGTGTTTGAGAAACACGTGGAAAGCATGGGACTGCGGCTTTTACCTGATTGGACCTAAGTGAAGGTGGGAGCAGTTAGACAGTTTTGTATGCCCTTAACTTTAATCAGAATGATGTACATTATGAGCTTATTGTAAATGAATAAAAGTACATATTTGATTCAAGTTCCCTTGTTAAGTTTCTGTGTAATACCCTTAAACTGGACACTTAACGAGACTCGTGTTAGTTTAGAATGTTCACAGCAAGTGGGTCGGTCTGGGGAGACCTATCATGATAAGGCTGACACTGATTTGCCACTAAGTCGGTTGGGGTGGCCTATCTCAGCTGCCAGGGTGAGACCCTAGGCACATGCAGTGTAGGATTAATTGAATCTTTGAACCAGACCAGATTTCCAATATTTCCCTGGACCTTGGAGATTAATGGGCAAAACTGGAAAATTACACCCGACCCCTAGACTCGATTATGAAACTGCACTAGGTGTTGGATTGGGATGTCTTTGATGTACCAATCAGTGAGATCCTTAGCGGGGGTCAAAACCTGGGTATGTTGGGAAAGCCTGAGAATTCATCTGAGTGGGTGATCATAGTGACAGGATCAGCCCCTTTGTCGGACAAAGGTAATGATCGGGGATGCACTCTCTCTAATGGAAACCAAGACTGCCAACAACCGATTTCAATCGTTGAGATTTGTTTTGCAAAAGATATTTCATATGAGATTTAAAAGTATATATATTATGGTTTCTAAAATGTTTGCAAAAGGTTTTATATCCCGGGATCCATATAAATAGAGAGTGCAACACTGTTCCTTGCAGCCGAGGGAGAGGTCGCCTCTTGTCGGGCAGTGTTTGATCATTATGGGCTGAGAGGTTGAGTGTAAGACCATTGAGGATAATACCTGATGGGATAAGCTTACATCTGCCCACAGTCCCTGAGTGTTACAAGGTGGCTTGGCCCAGGGACCACTTAGGGTAAGTGTTGGGTACATAGAGCCCATTTGATGGGTTTCAGGGGGGCACTGTCCATAATAGTGTATTTGGCCTGGCCTTGTAACAAAGGCTGGGCCGAACCCATGTGGCAGATGTGTAGATCAATGCTTGGGTCCCACGCCATATAAGGAAGCCCAACTGGGTAGCAGATAGGATGGTTAAGTGAGCACATAACCTAAATGGGCCTTAAGCCCATTTCGAACTGGGCTAATTTAATGAGTTAAATATGGGGCAAATTCTGAGATGGATTAGCAAATAGGATAGGGTCTTAACCCTATCCACTCAGAGAGTCCAGATATGAATGTGATTCAGATCTAGAAACCTCCTAATGAGATTAGGAGAAGGCTAATCTAATCAGCAGATAAGATAAGGGTTTATCCTTATCACCTAAAGGGATGTCTGATCCAAATTAGATTTGGATCAGCAAGTCCTAATTGGATTAGGAGCTGATCATTTAGGGTTACAAGAGAAGGAAGGGGTGGCAGCCTTTAGTAGAGACATACCCACATCCTCTTTAGAGCTGAAATCACAGAAGAAAGAATTAAGCAACCCTACAGAATTCTTTTTTGCCGCCTCATTCTTCTTGCCGCTTACCTTGCCAGTTCGATCTTTAGTATTGGGAGAAATCAAGATTACAAGTCGGTGGTAGCTCACTACAGATCCATGGGTATACTGATGCCGATTTCCAGTTGGATCTAGATGATAGAAAGTCTACATCTAGATATGTGTTCTCGGTAGGATTGTGTGCCTTTTGCTGGAAAACCAGCAAACAGGGGACCACTGCAGACTCCTTGACCGAGGCCGAGTACATTGCCGCAAGCGAGGCTGCCAAGGAAGCCGTGTGGATGAAGAAGTTCGTTCACGAGTTGGGAGTAATTCCGTCCCGCACATCACCCATCCCGTTGTTGTGTGACAACAATGGAGCCATTGCTCAGGCTAAGGAGCCATGAGCCCACTCGAAGTCGAAGCACATCGAGAAAAAGTACCACGTACTGCGGGAGATTGTTGGCAGAGGGGACGTCCTTATTTAGAAGGTAGCGTTAGCGGAAAATGTAGCAGACCCATTGAAGCTACTATCACAGAAAGTGTTTGAGAAACACGTGGAAAGCATGGGACTCCGGCTTGTACCTGATTGGCCCTAAGTGCAAGTGGGAGCTGTTAGACAGTTTTGTATGCCTTTAGCTTCATTCAGAATGATGTACATTATGAGTTTAATGTAAATGAATAAAAGTACATATTTGATTCATGTTCCCTTGCTAAGGGGCCACGAGCCCATTTGAAGTCGAAGCACATTGAGAAAGAGTACCACGTACTGCGGGAGTATTGGTGGTAGAGGGGACGTCCTGATTTAGAAGGTAGCATCAACGGAAAATGTAGCAGACCCATTGACGAAGCCACTATCACTAAAAGTGTTTGAGAAACACGTGGAAAGCATGGGTCTCCGGCATGTACCTGATTGGACCTAAGTGCAAGTGGGAGCTGTTAGACAGTTTTGTATGCCCTTAGTTTCATTCAGAATGATGTACATTATGAGTTTAATGTAAATGAATAAAAGTACATATTTGATTCATGTTCCCTTGCTAAGGAGCCACGAGACCATTCGAAGTCGAAGCACATCGAGAAAAGGTACCACGTACAGCGGGGGATTGGTGGTAGAGGGGACGTCCTGATTTAGAAGGTATCGTCAGCGGAAAATGTTGCAGACCCATGGACGAAGCCACTATCACAGAAAGTGTTTGAGAAACACGTGGAAAGCATGGGACTCTGGCTTTTACCTGATTGGACCTAAGTGCAAGTGGGAGCTGTTAGACAGTTTTGTATGCCCTTAGCATCAATCAGAATGATGTACATTATGAGCTTATTGTAAATGAATAAAAGTACATATTTGGTTCATGTTCCGTTGTTATGTTTCTGTGTAATACCCTTAAACTGGACACTTAATGAGACTCGTGTTAGTTTAGAATGTTCACAGCTAGTGGGTCGGTCTGGGGAGACCTATCCTGATATGGCTGACCCTGATGTGCCACCAAGTCGGTTGCAGTGGCCTATCTCAGCTGCCAGGGTGAGACCCTAGTCACATGTAGTGTAGGATTAATTGAATCTTTGAACAGGACCAGATTTCCAATATTGCCCTGAACTTTTGAGATTAATGGGCAAAACTGGAAAGTTACACCCGATCCCTAGACTCGATTATGATACTGCACTAGGTGTCAGATTGGGATGTTTTTGATGTACTAATCAGTGAGATCCTTAGCGGGGGTCAAAACCTGGGTATGTTGAGACCGTCTGAGAATTCATCTGAGTGGGTGATCATAGTGACAGGATCAGGCCCTTTGTTGGACAAAGGTAATGATCGGGGATGCTCTCTCTCTAATGGAAACCAAGACTGCCGGCAGCTGATTTCAATCGTTGAGATTTGTTTTGCAAAAGATATTTTATATGAGATTTAAAATTATATATATTATGGTTTCTAAAATGTTTGCAAAAGGTTTTATATCCCGCGATCCATATAAACAGAGAGTGCAACACTGTTCCTTGAGCCGAGGGAGAGGTCCTCTCTTGTCGGGCAGTGTTTAATCATTATGGGCTGAGAGGTTGAGTGTAAGACCATTGAGGATAATACCTGATGGGCTAATCTGGCATCTGCCCACAGTCCCTGGGTGTTACTAGGTAGATTGGCCCAAGGAACACTTAGGGTAAGTGTTGGGCACATAGAGCCCATTTGATGGGTTTCAGGGGGGGCATTGTCCATAATAGTGTATTCGGGCAGGCCTTGTAACAAAAGCTGGGCCAAACCCATGTGGCTGATGTGTAGATCAATGCTTGGGTCCCACGCCATATAAGGAAGCCCAACTGGGTAGCTGTTAGGAAGGTTAAGTGAGCACATAACTTAAATGGGCCTTAAGCCCATTTCGAACTGAGCTAATTTAATGTGTTAAATATGGGGAAAATTCTAAGATGGATTAGCAGATAGGATAGGGTCTTAACCCTATCCACTCAGAGAGTCTAGATCTGAATGTTATTCAGATCTAGAAACCTCCTAATGAGATTAGGAGAAGGCAAATCTAATCTGCAGATAAGTTAAGGGTTTATCCTTATCACCTAAAGGGATGTTTGATCCAAATCAGATTTGGATCAGCAAGTCCTAATTGGATTAGGAGCTGATCATTTAGGGTTACAAGAGAAGGAAGGGGTGGCAGCCTTTAGTAGAGACATACCCACATCCTCTTTAGAGCTGAAATCACAGAAGATAGAATTAAGCAACTCTGCAGAAATCTTTTTTGCCGCCTCCTTCTTCTTGCTGCTTACCTTACCAGTTCGATCTTTAGTATTGAGAGAAGTCAAGATTTCCAGCCGATGGTAGCTCACTACAGATCCATGGGTATTCTGATGCCGATTTCCAGTCGGATCTAGATGATAGAAAGTCTACATTTGGATATGTGTTCAAGATAGGATCGTGTGCTGTTTGCTGGAAAAGCAGCAAACAGGGGACCACTACGGACTCCTTGACTGAGGCCGAGTACATTTCCGCAAGTGAGGCTGCCAAGGAAGCCATGTTGATGAAGAAGTTCGTTCATGAGTTGGGAGTAGTTCCGTCCAGCACATCACCCATCCCGTTGTTGTGTGACAACAATGGAGCCATTGCTTAGGCTAAGGAGCCCTAAGCCCAATCGAAGTCGAAGCACATCGAGAAAAAGTACCACGTACTGCGGGAGATTGTTGGTAGAGGGGACGTCCTTATTTAGAAGGTACCGTCAGAGGAAAATGTAGTGGACCAATTGACGAAGCCACTATCAAAGAAAGTGTTTGAGAAACACGGGGAAAGCATGGGACTCCGGCTTGTACCTGATTGGCCCTAAGTGCAAGTGGGAGCTGTTAGACAGTTTTGTATGCCCTTAGCTTCATTCAGAATGATGTACATTATGAGTTTAATGTAAATGAATAAAAGTACATATTTGATTCATGTTCCCTTGCTAAAGAGCCACGAGCCCATTTGAAGTTGAAGCACATCAAGAAAGAGTACCACGTACTGCGGGAGATTGGTGGCAGAGGGGACGTCCTGATTTTGAAGGTAGCGTCAATGGAAAAAGTAGCAGACCCATTGACGAAGCCACTATCACAGATAGTGTTTGAGAAACACGTGGAAAGCATGGGTCTCCGGCTTGTACCTGATTGGACCTAAGTGCAAGTGGGAGCTGTTAGACAGTTTTGTATGCCCTATACTTCATTCAGAATGATGTACATTATGAGTTTAACTTAAATGAATAAAAGTACATATTTGATTCATGTTCCCTTGCTAAGGAGCCATGAGACCACTCGAAGTCGAAGCACATCGAGAAAGAGTACCACGTACTGCGGGAGATTGGTGGTAGAGGGGACATCCAGATTTAGGAGGTATCGTCAGCGGAAAATCTAGCAGACCCATGGACGAAGCCACTATCACAAAAAGTGTTTGAGAAACACGTGGAAAGCATGGGACTCTGGCTTTTACCTGATTGGACCTAAGTGCAAGTGGGAGCTGTTAGACAGTTTTGTATGCCCTTAGCTTCAATCAGAATGATGTACATTATGAGCTTATTGTAAATGAATAAAAGTACATATTTGATTCATGTACCCTTGTTATGTTTCTGTGTAATACCCTTAAACTGGACACTTCATGAGACTCGTGTTAGATTAGAATGTTCACAGATAGTAGGTCGGACTGGGGAGACTTATCATGATAAGGCTAACACTGATGTGCCACCAAGTCGGTTGGGGTGGCCTATCTCAGCTGCTAGGGTGAGACCCTAGGCACATGTTGTGTAGGATTAATTGAATCTTTGAACCGGACCAGATTTCCAATATTGCCCTGGACCTTGGAGATTTAAGGGCAAAACTGGAAAGTTACACCTGACCCATAGACTCGATTATGATATTGCACTTGGTGTCGGATTGGGATGCTTTTGATGTACCAATCAGTGAGATCCTTAGCGAGGGTCAAAACCTGGGTATGTTGGGACAGTATGATTATAGTGACAGGATCAGCCCCTTTGTCGGACAAAGGTAATGATCGGGGATGCACTCTCTCTAATGGAAACCAAGACTGCCAGCAGCCGATTTCAATCGTTGAGATTTGTTTTGCGAAAGATATTTTATATGAGATTTAAAAGTATATATATTATGATTTCTAAAATGTTTGCAAAAGGTTTTATATCCCGGGATCCATATAAATAGAGAGTGCAATACTGTTCTTTGCAGCCGAGGGAGAGGTCCCCTTTTGTCAGGCAGTGTTTGATCATTATGGGCTGAGAGGTTGAGTGTAAGACCATTGAGGATAATATCTGATGGGCTAATCTTGCATCTGCCCACGGCCCCTGGGTGTTACAAGGTGGCTTGGCCCAGGGACCACTTAGGGTAAGTGTTGGGCACATAGAGCCCATTTGATGGGTTTCAAGGGGGGCACTGTCCATAATAGTGTATTCGGCCAGGCCTTGTAACAAAGGCTGGGCTACATTTTCTGCTGACGCTACCTTCTAAATCTGGACGTCCCCTCTACCACCAATCTCCCGCAGTACGTGGTACTCTTTCTCGATGTGCTTCGACTTCGAGTGGGCTCGTGTCCCCTTAGCAAGGGAACATGAATCAAATATGTACTTTTATTCATTTACATTAAACTCATAATGTACATCATTCTGAATGAAGCTAAGGGCATACAAAACTGTCTAACAGCTCCCATTTGCACTTAGGTCCAATCAGGTACAAGCCGGAGTCCCATGCTTTCCATGTGTTTCATGAACACTTTCTGTGATAGTGGCTTCGTCAATGGGTCTGCTACATTTTCCGCTGACGCTACCTTTTGAATCAGGACGTCCCCTCTACCAACAATCTCCCGCAGAACGTGGTACTTTTTCTCGATGTGCTTCGATTTCGTGTGGTCTCATGGCTCCTTAGCCTGAGCAATGGCTCCATTGTTGTCACAAAACAACGGGATGGGTGATGTGCTGGACGGAACTACTCCCAACTCGTGAATGAACTTCTTCATCCACACAGCTTCCTTGGCTGCCTCGCTTGCAGCAATGTACTCGGTCTCCGTCAAAGAGTCTGCAGTGGTCCCCTGTTTGCTGCTTTTCCAGCAAATAGCTCACGATCCTATCGTGAACACATATCCAGATGTAGACTTTCTATCATCCAGATCCGACAGGAAATCGGCATCAGTATACCCATGGATCTGTAGTGAGGTACTATCGATTGGAAATCTTGACTTCTCCCAATACTGGAGATCGATCTGGCAAGGTAAGCGGCAAGAAAAAGGAGGCGGCAAGAAAGAACTCTGCTGGGTTGCTTAATTCTATCTTCTGTGATTTTAGTTCTAAAGAGGATGTGGGTATGTCTCTACTAAAGGCTGCCACCCCTTCCTTCTCTTGTAACCCTAAATGATCAGCTCCTTATCTTATCTGCAGATTAGATTAGCCTTCTCCTAATCTCATTAGGAGGTTTCTAGATCTGAATCACATTCAGATCTGGATTCTCTGAGTGGATAGTGTTAAGACCCTAGGATAGTGGCTTCGTCAATGGGTCCACTACATTTTCCTCTGACGGTACCTTCTAAATAAGGACGTCCCCTCTACCAACAATCTCCCGCAGTACGTGGTACTTTTTCTCGATGTGCTTCGACTTCGAGTGGGCTCAGGGCTCCTTTGCCTGAGCAATGGCTCCATTGTTGTCACACAACAACGGGATGGGTGATGTGCTGGACGGAACTACTCCCAACTCATGAACGAACTTCTTCATCAACACGGCTTCCTTGGCAGCCTCACTTGCGGAAATGTACTCGGCCTCAGTCAAGGAGTCCGCAGTGGTCCCCTGTTTGCTGCTTTTCCAGCAAACAGCACACGATCCTATCTTGAACACATATCCAGATGTAGACTTTCTAAAATCCAGATCCGACTGGAAATCGGCATCAGTATACCCAGGGATCTGTAGTGAGCTTCCATCGACTGGAAATCCTGACTTCTCCCAATACTGGAGGTTGAATTGACAAGGTAAGCGGCAAGAAGAAGGAGGCGACAAGAAAGAATTCTGTAGGGTTGATTAATTCTATCTTCTGTGATTTCAGCTCTAAAGAGGATGTGGGTATGTCTCTACTAAAAGCTGCCACCCCTTCCTTCTCTTGTAACCCTAAATTATCTCCTCCTAAACCAATTAGGACTTGCAGATCCAAATCTGATTTGGATCAGACATCCCTTTAGAAGATACGGATAAACCCTTATTTTATCTGCAGATTAGATTTGCCTTCTCCTAATCTCATTAGGAGGTTTCTAGATCTGAATCACATTCAGTACTAGACTCTCTGAGAAGATAGGGTTAAGACCTTATGCTATCTGCTAATCCATCTCAGAATTCGCCCCATATTTAACTCATTAAATTAGCCCAGTTTGATATGGCCTTAAGGACCATTTAGGTTATGTGCTCACTTAACCTTCCTAACTGCTACCCAGTTGGGCTTCCTTATATGGTGTGGGACACAAGCATTGATCTACACATCAGCCACAGACCCATGGACGAAGCCACTATCACAGAAAGTGTTTTAGAAACACGTGGAAAGCATGGGACTCCGGCTTTTACCTGATTGGACCTAAGTGCAAGTGGGAGCTGTTAGACTGTTTTGTATGCCCTTAGCTTCAATTAGAATGATGTACATTATGAGCTTACTGTAAATGAATAAAAGTACATATTTGATTCATGTTCCCTTGTTATGTTTCTGTGTAATACCCTTAAACTGGACACTTAATGAGACTCGTGTTAGTTTAGAATGTTCACAGCTAGTGGGTCGGTTTGGGGAGACCTATCCTGATAAGGCTGACACTAATGTGCCACCAAGTCGGTTGGAGTGGCCTATCTCAACCGCCAGGGTGACACCCTAGGCACATGCAGTGTAGGATTAATTGAATCTTTGAACCGGACCAGATTTCCAATATTGCCCTGGACCTTGGAGATTAATGGGCAAAACTGGAAAGTTACACCCGATCCCTAGACTCGATTATGTGCACTAGGTGTCGGATTGGGATGTATTTGATATATCAATCAGTAAGATCCTTAGCGGGGGTCAAAACCTGGGTATGTTGGGACAGTCTGAGAATTCATCTAAGTGGGTGATGATAGTGACAGGATCAGCCCCTTTGTCGGACAAAGGTATTGATCGGGGATTCACTCTCTTTAATGGAAACCAAGACTGCCGGCAGCCGATTTCAATCGTTGAGATTTGTTTTGCAAAAGATATTTTATATGAGATTTGAAAGTATATATATTTTGGTTTCTAAAATGTTTGCAAAAGGTTTTATATCCCGGGATCCATATAAATAAAGAGTGCAACACTGTTCTTTGCAGCCGAGGGAGAGGTCCCCTCTTGTCGGGCAGTGTTTGATCATTATGGGCTGAGAGGTTGAGTGTAAGACCATTGAGGATAATACCTGATGGGCTAATCTTCAATCTTCCCACAGTCCCTGTGTGTTACAAGGTGGTTTGGCCCAGGGACCACTTAGGGTAAATGTTGGGCACATAGAGCCCATTTGATGGGTTTCAGTGGGGGCACTGTCCACTTAGGGTAAATGTAGATCAATGCTTGGGTTCCACGCCGTATAAGGAAGCCCAACTGGGTAGCAGTTAGGAAGGTTAAGTGAGCACATAACCAAAATGGGCCTTAAGCCCATTTCGAACTGGGCTAATTTAATCAGTTAAGTATGGGGCGAATTCTGAGATGGATTAGCAGATAGGCTAGGGTCTTAACCCTATCCACTCAGAGAGTCCAGATCTGAATGTGATTCGGATCTAGAAACCTCCTAATGAGATTAGGAGAAGGCTAATCTAATCTGTAGATAAGATAAGGGTTTATCCTTATCACCTAAAGGGATGTCTGATCCAAATCAGATTTGGATCAGCAAGTCCTAATTGGATTAGGAGAAGATCATTTAGGGTTACAAGAGATGGAAGGGGTGGCAGCCTTTAGTAGAGACATACCCACATCCTCTTTAGAGCTGAAATCACAGAAGAAAGAATTAAGCAACCCTGCAGAATTCTTTCTTGCCGCCTCCTTCTTGCCGCTTACCTTGCCAGTTCGATCTCTAGTATTGGGAGAAGTCCAGATTTCCAGTCGATAGTAGCTCACTACAGATCCATGGATATACTGATGTCGATTTTCGGTCGGATCTGGATGATAGAAAGTCTACGTCTGGATATGTGTTCATGATAGGATCGTGTGCTATTTGCTGGAAAAGCAGCGAACAGGGGACCACTGCAGACTCCTTGACGGAGGCCGAGTACATTGCTGCAAGCGAGGCTGCCAAGGAAGCCGTGTGGATGAAGAAGTTCGTTCACGAGTTGGGAGAAGTTCCGTCCCACACATCACCCATCCCGTTGTTGTGTGACAACGATGGAGCCATTGCTCAGGCTAAGGAGCCATGAGCCCACTCGAAGTCGAAGCACATCGAGAAAAAGTACCACGTACTGCGACAGATTGTTGGTAAAGGGGATGTCCTGATTCAGATGGTAGTGTCAGTGGAAAATGAAGCAGACCCATTGACGAAGCCACTATCACAGAAAGTTTTTGAGAAACACGTGGAAAGCATGGGACTCCGGCTTGTACCTGATTGGACCTATGTGCAAGTGGGAGCTGTTAGACATTTTTGTATGCCCTTAGCTTCATTCAGAATGATGTACATTATGAGTTTAATGTAAATGAATCAAAGTACATATTTGATTCATGTTCCCTTGCTAAGGGGCCTCGAGCCTACTCGAAGTCGAAGCACATCGAGAAAGAGTACGACGTAAGGCGGGAGATTGGTGGTAGAGGGGATGTCCTGATTTAGAAGGTAGCGTCAGCGGAAAATGTAGCAGACCCATGGACGAAGCCACTATCATAGAAAGTGTTTGAGAAATATGTGGAAAGCATGGGACTCCGGCTTTTACCTGATAGGACCTAAGTGCAAGAGAGAGCTGTTAGACAGTTTTGTATGCCCTTAGCTTTAATCAGAATGATGTACATTATGAGCTTATTGTAAATGAATAAAAGTACATATTTGATTCATGTTCCCTTGTTATGTTTCTGTGTAATTGCCTTAATTGGACACTTAATGAGACTTGTGTTAGTTTAGAATGTTCACAGCTAGTGGGTCGGTTTGGGGAGACCTATTCTGATAAGGCTGACACTGATGTGCTACCATGTCGGTTGGGGTGGCCTATCTCAGCTGCTAGGGTGAGACCCTAGGCATATGCAGTGTAGGATTAATTGAATCTTTGAATCGGATCAGATTTCCAATATTGCCCTGGACCTTGGAGATTAATGGGCAAAATTGGATAGTTTCACCCGTCCCCTAGACTCGATTATGATACTGCACTAGGTGTTGGATTGGGATGTCTTTGATGTACCATTCAGTGAGATCCTTAGTGGGGGTCAAAACCTGGGTATGTTGGGACAGTCTGAGAATTCATCTGAGTGGGTGATCAAAACCAAGACTGCCGGCAGCCAATTTCAATCATTGAGATTTGTTTTGCAAAAGATATTATATATGAGATTTAAAAGTATATATAATATGGTTTCTAAAATGTTTGCAAAAGGTTTTAAATCCCGCGATCCATATAAATAGAGAGTGCAACACGTTTCCTTGCAGCCGAGGGAGAGGTCCCCTCTTGTCGGGCAGTGTTTGATCATTATGGGCTGAGAGGTTGAGTGTAAGACCATTGAGGATAATACCTGATGGGCTAATCTTGCATCTGCCCACAGTCCCTGGGTGTTACATTGTGGTTTGGCCCAGGGACCACATAGGGTAAGTGTTGGGCACATAGAGCCCATTTGATAGGTTTCAGGGGGGGCACTGTCTACAATAGTGTATTCGGCTAGGCCTTGTAACAAAGGCTGGGCCGAACCCATGTGGCTGATGTGTAGATCAATGCTTGGGTCCCACGCCATATAAGGAAGCCCAACTGGGTAGCAGTTAGGAAGGCTAAGTGAGCACATAACCTAAATGGGCCTTAAGCCCATTTCGAACTGGGCTAATTTAATGAGTTAAATATGGGGCGAATTCTCAGATGGATTAGCAGATAGGATAGGGTCTTAACCCTATCCACTCAGAGAGTCCAGATCTGAATGTGATTCAGATCTAGAAACCTCCTAATGAGATTAGGAGAAGGCTAATCTCATCTGCAGATAAGATAAGGGGCTCCGGCTTAGAAGGTAGCATGAGCGGAAAATGTAGCAGACCCATTGACGAAGCCACTATCACAGAAAGTGTTTGAGAAACACATGGAAAGCATGGGACTCCGGCTTGTACCTGATTGGACCTAAGTGCAAGTGGGAGCTGTTAGACAGTTTTGAATGCCCTTAGCTTCAATCAGAATGATGTACATTATGAGTTTATTGTAAATGAATAAAAGTACATATTTGATTCATGTTCCCTTGTTTTGTTTCTCTATAATACCCTTAAACTGGACACTTAATGAGACTCGTGTTAGTTTAGAATGTTCACAGCTAGTGGGTCGGTCTGTGGAGACCTATCCTGATAAGGCTGACACTGATGTAACACCAAGTCAGATGGGGTGGCCTATCTTAGCTCTTAGGGTGAGACCCTTGGCACATGCAGTGTAGGATTAATTGAATCTTTGAACCGGGCCATATTTCCAATATTGCCCTGGACCTTGGAGATTAATGAGCAAAACTGGAAAGTTACACCCGACCCCTAGACTCGATTATGATACAGCACTAGGTGTCGGATTGGGATGTTTTTGATGTACCAATCAGTGAGATCCTTAGCGGGGGTCAAAACCTGGGTATGTTGGGACTGTTTGAGAATTCATCTGAGTGGGTAATCTTAATGACAGGATCAGCCCCTTTGTCAGACAAAGGTAATGATCGGGGATGCACTCTCTCTAATGGAAACCAAGACTGCCGGCAGCCGATTTCAATCGTTGAGATTTGTTTTGCAAAAGGTTTTAATTCCCGGGATCCATATAAATAGAGAGTTCAACACTATTCCTTGCAGCCAAGGGAGAGGTCCCCTCTTGTCGAACAGTGTTTGATCATTATGGGCTGAGAGGTTGAGTGTAAGACGATTGAGGATAATACCTGATGGGCTAATCTTGCATCTGTCCACAGTCCCTAGGTGTTACAAGGTGGTTTGGCCTAGGGACCACATAGGGTAAGTGTTGGGCACATAGAGCCCATTTGATGGGTTTCAGGGGGTGCACTGTCCATAACAGTGAATTCGGCCAGGCCTTGTAACAAAGGCTGGGCCGAACCCATGTGACTGATGTGTAGTTCAATGCTTGTGTCCCATTGCCGCAAGCAAGGCTTCCAAGGAAGCCGTGTGGATGAAGAAGTTCGTTCACGAGTTGGGAGTAGTTCCATCCAGCAGATCACCCATCCCGTTGTTGTGTGAGAACAATGGAGCCATTGCTCAAGCTAAGGAGCCATGAGCCCACTCGAAGTCGAAGCACATCGAGAAAAAGTACCACGTACTGCGGGAGATTGTTGGTAGAGGGGACGTCCTGATTCAGAAGGTAGCATCAGCGGAAAATGTAGCAGACCCATTGACGAAGCCATTATCACAGAAAGTGTTTGAGAAACACGTGGAAAGCGTGGGACTCCGACTTGTACCTGATTGGACCTAAGTGCAAGTTGGAGCTGTTAGACAGTTTTGTATGCCCTTAGCTTCATTCAGAATGATGTACATTATGAGTTTAATGTAAATGAATAAAAGTACATATTTGATTCATGTTCCCTTGCTAAGGAGCCACGAGCCCACTCGAAGTCGAATCACATCGAGAAAGAGTACCACGTACTGCATGAGATTGGTGGTAGAGGGGACGTCCTGATTTAGAAGGTAGCGTCAGCGGAAAATGTAGCAGAACCATTGACGAAGCCACTATCACAGAAAGTGTTTGAGAAACACGTGGAAAGCATGGGACTCCGGCTTTTACCTGATTGGACCTAAGTGCAAGTGAGAGCTGTTAGATAGTTTTGTTTGCCCTTAGCTTCAATCAGAGTGATGTACATTATGAGTTTATTGTAAATGAATAAAAGTACATATTTGATTCATGTTCCCTTGTTATGTTTCTGTGTATTACCCATAAACTGGACACTTAATGAGACTCGTGTTAGTTTAGAATGTTCACAGCTAGTGGGTCGGTCTCGGGAGACGTATCCTGATAAGGCTGACACTGATTTGCCACCAAGTCGGTTGGGGTGGCCTATCTCAGCTGCCAGGGTGTGACCCTAGGCACATGCAGTGTAGGATTAATGGAATCTTTGAACCGGACCAGATTTCCAATATTGCCTTGGACCTTGGAGATTAATGGGCAAAACTGGAAAGTTACACCCGACCCCTAGACTCGATTATGATACTGCACTAGGTGTCGGATTGGGCTATCTTTGATGTACCAATCAGTGAGATCCTTAGCGGGGGTCAAAACCTGGGTATGTTTTGCAAAAGATATTTTATATGAGATTTAAAAGTATATATATTATGGTTTCTAAAATGTTTGCAAAAGGTTTTAATTCCCGGGATCCATATTAGTAGAGAGTGCAACACTGTTCCTTGCAGCCAAGGGAGAGGTCTCCTCTTGTCGGGTAGTGTTTGATCATTATGTGCTAAGAGGTTGAGTGTAAGACCATTGAGGATAATACCTGATGGGCTAATCTTGCATCTGCCCAAAGCCCGTGGGTGTTACAAGGTGGCTTGGCCCAGGGACCACTTAAGGTAAGTGTTGGGCCCATAAAGCCATTTGATGGATTTTAGGGGGTGCACTATTCATAACAGTGTATTCAGCCAGGCCTTGTAACAAAGGCTGGGCCGAATCCATGTGACTGATGTGTAGATCAATGCTTGGGTCCCACGCCATACAAGGAAGCCCAACTGGGCAACAGATAGGAAGACTAAGTGAGCACATAACCTTAAGGGGCCTTAAGCCCATTTCGAACTGGGCTAATTTAATGAGTTAAATATGGGGCGAATTCCGAGATAGATTGGCTGGTTGGATAGGGTCTTAACCTTATCCACTCAAAGAGTCCAGATCTGAATGTGATTCCGATCTAGAAACCTCGTAATGAGATTAGGAGAAGGCTGATCTAATCTATAGATAAGATAAGGGTTTATCCTTATCACTTAAAGGGATGTCTGATCCAAATGTGATTTGGATCAACAACTCGTAATTGGAGTAGGAGCTGATCCTTTAGGGTTACAAAAGAAGGAAGGGGCGGAAGCTTTTAGAAGACACATATTCACATTCTCTTTAGAGCTGAAATCACAGAAGAAAGAATTAAGCAACCCTATAGAATTCTTTCTTGCCGCCTCCTTCTTCTTGCCGCCTACGTTGCCAGTTCAATCTCCTGTATTGGGAGAAGTCAAGATTGAATCTTGATATTAGCTCTTTCTGAAAGGGCTGATAAGAAGTTGTGCTCACGTGCCATCTTGTTGCTTCTTCCGAAGGACTAGGTTCTTGGAGAAGAACACTACTGATTCTACTCCATCCGGCACTGTGCCATCTTCAGTGGGAGCAATCTTTGGATCCTTTTTTGGGCGTGAACACCTCCATTAGGAGATATTACTTCTCCGTATCAGGTATAATTCTCTCCCACTGCTTTTGTTCAGATCTGGTTCAGTTTATGGTTCAAGATTGATCATTGAAAATATGATTTTCTAAATAGGGAATTCGATTCCCAGTTGAAAGGGAGATAAATTATTTTTGAAATTCGCCCACCTTATTCCGCAAGATTTGAGCGTCCATACGATGACTCTCTCATCCCTTCATGATCTCCATTATTGTAGGAGCGATCAAGAAAGGTTCTTGATATCAGTCTTTGGAGAAAGGCTGATCTGAAGTCATGCTCAGAGCCACCATCGAATTCTTGGCGAAGGATTCGGTTCTTGGGAAGAACACTGCTGATTCTATTCCACCCTACACTGTGTCATCTTCAGTGGGAGCAGTCTTTGGAGATTTCTTTGGGCGTGAACACCCTCATTGGGAGTTACTACTACTCTGTGTCAAGTATATCCCTCTCCTATCTTTTGGTTTCAGATCTAGTTTGGTTTAGGTTCAAGATTGACCATTGAAAATGCAGATTTTCTAAAACAGGGAATGTGATTCCCACATGGTGTGTAGATCAATGTTTGGGTCCCACGCCATACAAAGAAGCCCAATTGGGCATTAGATTGGAAACTAGTTAAGCACTGAACACTTAAATGGGCCAAAAGTCCATTTCGAGGTGGGCTGATATGATCACCCATCTATGGGGCCTATCTGGGATTAAAGTTAGAAAAGGATTGGGCCTTTAAACCTTATCCACTATGGGAGACCAAATTCAAATCAGATTTGAATCTGGTAACCTCTTGATAAGATCAGGAGTAAGCTAACATAATCTGCAGATAGGATTAAGATCATCTTCTATCCAAATACTGATTTGGATTGGGATAACTCCTAATTAGGAGGTTTCTTAATCAAGAAGAAAGGAGGAGAAACCCTAAGAGAGATCAATATCAAATTTTGAACAAGGGTTTTGTGCAAGCAAGAAAGCATCCTGCGTATAGAGATTGGATCTCATACAAACTCCAGAAAGAAGAGAAGCTATTCAGCCATTTTCGTCCCAGGAGTTCTCCTCCAGCTGCCGCCATTCTTCCTTACAAGATTCGATCTTTGAAGAAGAAAGAAATCAAGAAATTGTTTCTTGACATCGACTTTGCAGAAAAGGCTGAAAAGATCTGGTGCTCAGAGTTTCCAGAGGATTCTTATGAAGGATCTAGTGTGTAGGATGCACTCTACTGGTTCAGTTCCACATACAGCTGTGTCATCTTCAGCAGGAATGGATCTTGGTGTCCTCTTTGGGCGTGGACACCAACTTTGGGAGATACTGCTTCTCTGGATCAGGTATAATTCCTCCCTTTCCTTTTGGTTCGGATCTGGTTCGATTATGGTTCAAGTAGGATCCTTGAATATTGTATTCTAAATTTAGGGAATATGATTCCCAGTTGGAAGAAGGTAGGAAAATTTTTTGAAATTCACCCACCCATTCCGCAACCTTCATGGCATCCATTAGATGGATCCTACCATTCTTTCGGTGGTATCAGAGCCACAGGTTCGAATCTTGAACCAAAATAAAATCAGATCTGAACCTGCGCAGATGGACATAAGATGTTCTGCCATGATTTGCGCAAATTGTTTTCTTTATTTCAAGAAACTGTTTCTTGTTAAGGGCGATTTATCTGAAATTAATTTTGTTAAATCCAAAATTTATTTAGAACTGTTCTTTATTTTCTTTGATTTAATGAACTGTTCGAACCTGGAGATCGTAGTGCAGATTTATCGCAGATGGTCTACGCACCCTTTTTCCCTTTTATTCAATTCGGTCTGTAAATAATTTTTTTTTCTAGATTGAATGTATAGGATTTGATCAAGAATGTAATTAATTAATAGAAATAGGATTTCTGTAATTTTTTATTTTCTTGATTAAAGAAGAAGGAAGAAGGCGACGCTGGAGATTTGCAAATGGAGAAATCGCTTTCTGCGATTTGCAGTTTGTGAAACTGCAACCCTAGTGATTAACCTCTGTTTTGCAGGTGGTGCGAACAGTCCATACTTGATTTGTGATTGTTTAAAATCGAAATGATTAATTTCAGATCTTTCATGGATTAATTCTTGAATTGAAAATCTGTTTCGGACAATTTCGGACTAGATTAGACCAAAACTGTTTGGACCGAATCTAGGGTTCGAAGGGGACTGTTTTCAGTCCAATTTTTCTCCCTCTTGCAGTTCCAAATCTGATGTTCAATTATAGGGATTAATTCGGCCCTCCTGTAAAGCCCAGTTTTAAAAGGTTAAAAGTGCAGAAGCCCACTCTTGTGAGAAAAGCTGTATGGGCCAAATTGCTATCTACGATTCCGCCCATACACCTAGTAGACATTAATTGTTAATGTTATGTTTTTAAATGGGCTTTACAGCAGTTAATTGATTGGATCAATTCTTCCTTTACATGTGATGTTTGGATGTTTGATGTGCTGCGACCATGGGCTATAAGCACTAGGCCCATGATGACTCGTTAGTGGCTCTTGCGCACACCATGGCTGAATGCACATCATTGCCATGGTGTCCCAGAAGGTCATTGGATGACCCCTCCTTACTTGGAAGGCACTACAACCCTGAAAAAGGGATGCGTACGGAAACCCTAGCCGATTAAGGCCCACCAGTAATCTGACTTTATAAAAGTCAGTGGAAGCCACTCTGGTTTGACCTAAATTAAAACTAGGGCGTAATTTTGTTCCCTCTAGCAAATTTGAGTGCATTTGATAGGGAGATCCATATGATGGACTCTCTAAAGGCCTTCCGTCATTAGCACAATGATGGGTCCTTTAGTAATGAGGAAATGCCCCATAAAATTGGGCTATTCATTTGCTGTTGGATCTGTCAGAGTGTTTCATAAGATGATAGGGGCATCATAGACCGATGTGGGAGAGGATTCACCAGAAAATGGGAACTCTCTCATGGTACCTTGGCGTAACCTGAATATGATGGGTGAGCACTCACTGGACAGAAAGGTTTACCTGAAAATGGCTCTAAACCTTGTCTGACAGAGGCCAAAGGGAAACTCATTTGATGTGTGGATATGATCCGTCACAGAAAGGTGGTGGGGTTATGCAGCTGAAACAGTTGGCTTCACGCACCCCATGTGATTTCCCACATTTCCAGAGACATTTCATCGCCTCCGTCACTGAGAAAGGAGGGAAATCTCAGAGATGAACAAATGGGAATGGAACATAAATTAAAAACCATATCTATGTAGGTAATATGAATCAAACTAAGGTTGTGGACTAACGTCTTTGCTATTTCATCAGAAAATGGCAAATGGTCAATTCGCAAAGCTTCTAGATGATAACAAGCTTAAGGGTCCAAACTATGCCGACTGGTACAGAAATCTTATGCTGGTCCTAACTTCCGAAAAGTTAGATAAGGTGGTGAAAAATCCTGCCCCGGAGCGTCTGGGTGATAGGGCTTCTGAGGCCCGTAGGAGGAACTACCAAGATTGGGAGGATAAGAACTCCCTAGCCCACTGCTTTGTCATTGCCTCACTAGACAACTCAATACAGAGGCAGTTCGATCAGATCGAACTAGCCATGGACATATTGGACAGTCTAAAGACAATGTATGAAGAACAGAACCATTCTACTCGACAGAAGGTCCTGAAACTGTTCATGACCGTGCAGATGTCCAAAGGGCAGAAAGTTCACGACCATTGTCTTTGGATGATGGGCTACATTAACGAACTCGAAGCTCTTGGATCCAGGCTAGATCTTGGCATGAAAGTGGATGCCATCCTGAATTCTTTGCCCTCTTCCTTCAATGTGTTCATAATGAACTACAACATGAACAAGCTGAATGTCAGCGTCCAGGAAGTCAACAATATGTTGCAGAGGGCCGAGGATCTACTCAAGAAGGATGAGCCTATGGTTAAGCTTGCTGAAGCTAACAAATCGGGCAAGAAAAAGAGAAGCAAAGAAGCCCCAGAACAAAGCTGCCAAACCTAAGAAGCAGAAGAAGAACAAGGCATCTGATGTCTGTCACTTTTGCAAGCAGACCGGCCACTGGAAGAGGAACTGTCCTGCCTACCTGGAATCAAAGAAAGGTAACGTCGAAACTTGTGTCATAGAAACTAATATGCTAGTTACTTCTGTGTCCTGGTGTGTTGACTCCGGGGCTTCAACTCATGCGTGTAACTCACTGCAGGGGTTCAAAGTTAGCAGAAGATTGAGTGAAGGCGAAGTGACACTATTCTTGGGAACGACTGCAAATGTTGCAGCTGCGGCAATAGGAACCGTAGAATTAGTATTTAGAGAAGGAGTGCTTGTATTTAAAGATTGTCTTTATGTACAGAACTTGAGAAGAAATTTAATTTATGTTTCTAAACTGTGTGCTGATGGATATATTGTTTATTTTAGTAATATGATTACTGTTAAACGGAATAACAAATTCATCGCATGCGGGGAACTGGAGAATGGTCTCTATGTTCTACATCCTTCTCTGGAAACTAACTTAACCAAAACTACGTTGGTCGAAAATCCCAAGAAAAGGAATCGTGATACAGTAAATCCCACGTGCCTCTGGCATTACCGACTTGGCCATATCGGTGTTGACCGAATCACAAGGCTGGTAAAGGATGGTCCTTTGGATTTTCTAATCGTAGAAAATCTTCCCACTTGTGAGCCTTGCCTACAAGGTAAGATGACGAAGCGGCCATTTGACGGTAAGCCTGAAAGATCTGCAGGCACACTTAACCTAATACATACTGATGTATGTGGTCCCCTGAGCGTTAGGACACAGAATCAACATGTGTATTTCATCACCTTTACAGATGACTTTTCACGATATGGTTACATGTACCTAATGAGACACAAGTTTGAATCATTTGAAAAGTTTAAAGATTTCAGACAGGAAGTCGAGAAATAGTTAGGGAGAGAATTTAAGGCCCTTCGATTGGATCGAGGTGGCGAGTATCTCTCTGACGAATTCAGGGACTACTTAAAGGTTAGCGGGATAGTGTCACAACTAGCTCCTCCTGCTACACCTCAACTCAACGGTGTTTCAGAGAGGAGGAATAGGACCTTGTTGGACATGGTCCAGTCACTTCTTGTATGCTCAGAATTACCTACATCCTTTTGGGGATATGCATTAGAGACTGCTATCTATGTGCTGAATCGGGTTCCAACCAAATCGGTTCCGAAAACTCCATATGAACTATGGACCGGAAGGAAACCAAGTGTAAGACACTTGAAGATTTTGGGTTGTCCTGCACACGTTAAAAGAACAAGTGTGGACAAGTTGGAGTCTAAAATTAGTCGTTGCCTATTTATAGACTACCCCAAAGATTCGGTGGGTTATTAATTCTATGACCCAAGTGAGCAGAAAGTGTTCTGCAGTCATTCGAAACGCCCAATTCTTAGAAACCGAATACATCCTGGACACCCATCGTCAGGAAATAGTTCTTGATGAAGAGAGCTCAGGAGCAGTGGGAGATGTCCTACAAGTTCCAAGTAGTGACCAACCTAGAAGTTCCACTCGGGTATCCAGACCACCAGTCCGATATGGTTATGACCAGGATAGTTACCTAGTGGAAGCCTTGACTAGTGAGGAGGATCCCGTAACTTATGCGGAAGCTATGTTAGACATAGATTCCCAGAAGTGGGTGGAGGCCATGAGAGCTGAGATGGACTCGATGGAGACCAATGGAGTTTGGACTCTAGTAGATCCGCCCTCCGGGGTGAAAGCAATTGGTTGCGAATTGATCTACAAGAGGAAGAAGGGCCCCGATGGCAAGATTGAGACCTACAAGGCTCGTTTGGTGGCGAAAGGGTATACTCAGAAAGAAGGCATCGATTATGAGGAAACTTTTTCACCCGTGGCCATGCTTAAATCCATTAGGATCCTGCTAGCTGTAGCAGCATACCATGACTACGAGATTTGGCAAATGGATGTCAAAACCGCGTTCCTGAATGGAGATCTTGGTGAAGATATCTATATGCAGTAGCCGCAAGGCTTCATTGCTGCTGGTCAGGAACACATGGTATGTAAACTGAATAGATCCATATATGGACTTAAGCCGGCTTCTAGGAGTTGGAACATCCGTTTTGATTAGGCTGTCTAAACGTTTGACTTTGAGCAGAATCCGGATGAACCCTGTGTTTACAGGAAGTCCAATGGGGATAAAATCACCTTTTTGGTGTTGTACGTGGACGATATCCTACTCATTGGGAATGATGTAGGAATGTTGACTTCGGTCAAAGTATGGCTATCACAGCAGTTCTCCATGAAAGATCTTGGAGAAGCTTCATACATACTGGGTCTTCGACTCTATATAGATAGATCGAAGCGGATAATTGGATTATCCCAGGCTGCTTACATTGACAAAATTGTCAAAAAATACAACATGGAGAACTCCAAGAAAGGAAACGTTCCTTTCAGGCATGAAGTCACTCTCTCTAAGAAGATGTCTCCAAAGACTTCTGAGGAGATTGAGGGCATGAGAGATGTTCCCTATGCCTCAGCCGTAGGGAGCATCATGTATGCCAAGCTGTGCACTCGCCCGGACATTGCTTAGGCGGTGAGTGTGGTAAGCAGATTCCAGGCCAACCCAGGGCAGGCGCATTGGACTGCTGTGAAGAACATACTCAAATACCTTCGAAGGACAAAAGAGTTTTATCTGGTATTCGAGGGTGGTTCACTACAAGTTCTAGGGTATACTGATGCCGATTTCCAGTCGGATCCAGATGATAGAAAGTCTACATCTGGATATGTTTTCATGATAGGATCGTGTGCTGTTTGCTGGAAAAGCAGCAAACAGGGGTCCACTGTAGATTCCACAACCGAGGCCGAGTACATTGCCGCAAGTGAAGCTACCAAGGAAGCCGTGTGGATGAAGAAATTCATACACGAATTGGGAGTGATTCCATCCAGCACATCACCCATCCCGATGTTGTGTGACAACAATGGAGCGATCGCGCAGGCTAAAGAGCCTCGGGCCCACTCGAAGTCAAAGCACATCGAGAGGAAGTACCACGTACTACGGGAGATCGTTGGTAGAGGGGACCTCCTAATTCAGAAGGTAGCATCAGCGTATAATGTGGCAGACCCATTGACTAAACCACTGACACAGAAGGTGTTTGAGAAACACGTGGAAAGTATGGGACTCCGGCTTGTACCAGATTGGACCTAAGTGCAAGTGGGAGCTGTTAGATAGTTTTGTATGGCCTTAGCTTCAATCCGATTTGATGTACTTTTGACATTTAGTGTAAATAAATAAAGTGCATGTTTGATTCACGTTGTTTGTGAAAGAATGGTAGGATCCATCTAATGGACGCCATAAAGGTTGCGGAATGGGTGGGGCGAATTTCAAAAATTTCCTACCTTCTCCCAACTGGGAATCATATTCCCTGAATTTAGAATACAATATTCAAGGATCTACTTGAACCCTAATCAAACCAGATCTGTACCAAAAGATAAATGGGAGGATTATACCTGATCCGGAGAAGCAGTATCTCCCAAAGTTGGTGTTCACGCCCAAAGAATGCTCCAAGATCTGTCCCCGCTGAAGATGACACAGCTGTGGATGGAACAGAACCAGCAGGGTGCGTCCTACACACTGGATCCTTCACAAGAATCCCCTGGATGTACTAAACACTGAATTCTTTCAGTCTTTCTTGCAAGACTGATGTCAAGAACTGGTTTCTTGACTTTCTTTTCTGCAAAGATCGAATCTTGCAACAATGCAGATGGCGGCGGCAGGAGGAGATTTCCAGAAACGAAAAGGCTGAACTGTTTTCTTTTCTGGAGAGAATGAGATCTAATCTCAATTCGCAGGAACTTTTCTTGCTCACCAGAACCTCTTGGATCGAAATCTTATTTCTCTCTCTTGGTTCATTCGAAATCTCCTCTCTTTTCTTCTTGATTAAGAAATCTCCTAATTAGGAGTTATCCCAATCCAAATCAGTATTTGGATAGGGGATAATCTTAACCCCTTTCCCAGATAGAGTTAGCTTACTCCTGATCTTATCAGGAGGTTACCAGATTCAAATCTGATTTGAATTTGGTCTCTAAGAGTGGATAAGGCTAAGAGCCCAATCCTTTTTGCTAACTTCAATCTCAAATTCGCCCCATTGATGGGTGATCATATCAGCCCACTTCGAAATGGGCTTTTGGCCCATTAAGCATTCAGTGTTTAATTAGTTTCCAATCTGCTGCCCAGTTGGGCTTCTTTGTATGGCGTGGGACCCAAGCATTGATCTACACACCAGCCACATGGGTTCGGCCCAGCCTTTAATACAAGGCCCAGCCAAATTCACTGAAAATCTCAATGAACTCCTTGAGTCCATCGTATGAACCCTATGGGCCCAACACTTACATTAAGTGGTCCCTGGGCCAAGCCATCTTATAAAAACCCAGGGACTGTGGGCAGGTGCAAGATTAGCCCATCAGGTATTATCCTAAATGGTCTTACACTTAACCTCTCAGCCCTTAATGATCAAGCACTGCCCGACAAGAGAGGACCTCTCCCTCGGCTGCAAGGAACAGTGCCGCACTCTCCTCTCACATGGATCCCGGGAATTAAAACCATTTGCAAACATTTTGAAACCGTACATATATATGTAAATATATTAATTTTGCAAAAACAAAATTCCAACGATTGAAATCAACTGCCGGCAGTTTGGTTTCCATCAGAGAGAGTGCATTCCCGATCATTACCCTTTGTCCGACAAAGTGGCTGATTCTGTCACTATGACCACCCACTCAGATGAATTCTCAAACTGCCCCAACATACCCAGGTTTTGATCCCCACTAAGGATCTCACTGATTGGCATATCAAAGGCAGCCTGATCCAACACCTAGTGAAGTGTCATAATCGAGTCTAGGGGTCAGGTGTAACTTTCCAGTTTTGCCCATCTATCTCCAAGGTCCAGGGCAAGACTGGAAATCTGGTCCGGTTCAAGGATTCAAGTAATCCCATGCTGTATGTGCCTCGGGTCTTACCCTGATGGCTGAGACAGGCCATCCCAACACTTGGTGGCACACCAGTATCAGCCTTGGCAGGATAAATCTCCCCAGACTTATCCAACGGCTGTGAACATTTAAAACTAACATGAGTCTCTACAAATGTCCAGTTTTAGGGTTTTACACAGAATTAAACCAAACAACATGAATCAAACATGCACTTTATTTATTTCCACTAAATAACAAAAGTACATCAAAATGATTGAAGCTAAGGGCATACAAAACTGTCTAACAGCTCCCACTTGCACTTAGGTCCAATCTGGTACAAGCCGGAGTCCCATACTTTCCACGTGTTTCTCAAACACCTTCTGTGTCAGTGGCTTAGTCAATGGGTCTGCCACATTATCCGCTGATGCTACCTTTTGAATTAGGACGTCCCCTCTACCAACGATCTCCCGCAGTACATGGTACTTCCTCTCGATGTGCTTTGACTTCGAGTGGGCCCGAGGCTCTTTAGCCTGGGCGATCGCTCCATTGTTGTCACACAACAACGGGATGGGTGATGTGCTGGATGGAATCGCTCCCAATTCGTGTATGAATTTCTTCATCCACACGGCTTCCTTGGCAGCTTCACTTGCGGCAATGTACTCGGCCTCGGTTGTGGAGTCTGCAGTGGACCCCTGTTTGCTGCTTTTCCAGCAAACAGCACACGATCCTATCGTGAAAACATACCCAGATGTAGACTTTCTATCATCTGGATCCGACTGGAAATCGGCATCGGTATACCCTAGAACTTGCAGTGAACTACCATCGAATACCAGACAAAACTCTTTCGTCCTTCGAAGGTATTTGAGTATGTTCTTCACAGCAGTCCAATGCTCCTGTCCTGGGTTTGCCTGGAATCTGCTTACCACACTCACCGCCTGAGCTATGTCCGGGCGAGTGCACAACATGGCATACATGATGCTCCCCACAGCTGAGGCATAGGGAACGTCTCTCATGCTCTCAATCTCCTCAGAAGTCTTGGGAGACATCTTCTTGGAGAGAGTGACTCCGTGCCTGAAAGGAACGCTTCCTTTCTTGGAGTTTTCCATGCTGTATCTTTTGACAATTTTGTCAATGTAAGCAGCTTGGGATAATCCAATTATCCGCTTTGATCTATCTCTATAGAGTCGAAGACCCAGTATGTATGAAGCTTCTCCAAGATCTTTCATGGAGAACTGCTGTGATAGCCATACCTTGACCGAAGTCAACAATCCTACATCATTCCCAATGAGTAGGATATCGTCCACATACAAGACTAAAAAGGTGATCTTATCCCCACTGGATTTCCTGTAAACACAGGGCTCATCCGGATTCTGCTCAAAGTCAAACGTTTTGACTGCAGAATCAAAACGGATGTTCCAACTCCTAGAAGCCTGCTTAAGTCCATATATGGATCTATTAAGTTTACATACCATGTGTTCCTGACCAGCAGCAATGAAGCCTTGCGGCTGCTGCATGTAGATATCTTCACTAAGATCTCCATTCAGGAACGCTGTTTTGACATCCATTTGCCAAATCTCGTAATCATGGTACGCTGCTACAGCTAGCAGGATCCTAATGGATTTAAGCATGGCCACCGGTGAAAAGGTTTCCTCATAGTCGATGCCTTCTTTCTGAGTATACCCTTTCGCCACCAATCGAGCTTTAAAGGTCTCAATCCTGCCATCGGGGCCCTTCTTCCTCTTGTAGATCCATTTGCAACCAATTGCTTTTACCCCGGAGGGCGGATCCACTAGAGTCCAGACTCCATTGGTCTCCATTGAGTCCATCTCGGCTCTCATGGCCTCCACCCACTTCTGGGAGTCTATGTCTAACATAGCTTCCGCGTAAGACACGGGATCCTCTTCACTAGTCAAGGCTTCCACCAGGTAACTATCCTGGTCATAACCATATCGGACTGGTGGTCTGGATACCCGGGTGGACCTTCTAGGTTGGTCATTACCTGGAACTTGTGGGTCATCTCCCACTGCTCCTGAGCTCTCCTCATCAAGAACTATTTCCTGACGATGGGTGTCCAGGATGTAATCGAATTCTAAGAATCGGGCGTTTCGACTGCAGAACACTTTCTGCTCACTTGGGTCATAGAATAGATAACCCACTGAATCCTTTGGGTAGCCTATAAACAGGCAACGGCTGGTTTTAGATTCCAACTTGTCCGCACTTGTTCTTTTAACGTGTGCAGGACAACCCCAAATCTTCAAGTGTCTCACACTTGGCTTCCTTCCGGTCCAAAGTTCATATGGAGTTTTCGGAACTGATTTGGTTGGAACCCTATTCAGCACGTAGGTAGCAGTCTCTAATGCGTATCCCCAAAAGGATGTGGGTAATTCTGAGCGTACGAGAAGTGACCGGACCATGTCTAATAAGGTCCTATTTCTCCTCTCTGAAACACCGTTGAGTTGAGGTGTAGCAGGAGGAGCTAGTTGTGACACTATCCCATTGGCCTTTAAGTAGTCCCTGAATTCGTCAGAGAGATACTCGCCACCTCGATCTGATCGAAGGGCCTTAATTTCTCTCCCTAACTGTTTCTCGACTTCCTGTCTGAACTCTTTGAACTTTTCAAATGATTCAGACTTATGTCTCATTAGGTACACGTAACCATATCGTGAAAAATCATCTGTAAAGGTGATGAAGTACACGTGTTGATTCCGTGTCCTAACACTCAGGGGACCACATACATCAGTATGTATTAGGTCAAGTGTGCCTGCACATCTTTCAGGCTTACCGTCAAATGGCCGCTTAGTCATCTTACCTTGGAGGCAAGGTTCACAAGTGGGAAGATTTTCTACGGTTAGAAAATCCAAAGGACCATCCTTTACCAGTCTTGTGATTCGGTCAACACCGATGTGGCCAAGTCGGTAATGCCAGAGGCACGTGAGATTTACTGTATCACGAGTCCTTTTCTTGGGATTTTCGACCGACGTAGTTTCGGTTAAGTTAGTTTCCAAAGAAGGATGCAGAACATAGAGACCGTTCTCTAGCTCCCCGCATGCGATGAATTTATTATTCCGTTTAACAGTAATCATATTACTAAAGTAAACAGTATATCCATCAGCACACAATTTTGAAACAGAAATTAAATTCCTTCTCAAGTTCTGTACATAAAGACAATCTTTAAGTACAAGGACTCCTTCTTTAAAAACTAATTCTACGGTTCCTATTGCCGCAGCTGCAACACTTGCAGTTGTTCCCAAGAACAGTGTCACTTCACCTTCACTCGGCCTTCTGCTAACTTTGAACCCCTGCAGTGAGTTACACGCATGAGTTGAAGCCCCGGAGTCAACACACCAGGACACAGAAGTAACTAACATATTAGTTTCTATGACACAAGTTTCGATATTACCTTTCTTAGATTCCAGGTAGGTAGGACAGTTCCTCTTCCAGTGGCCGGTCTGCTTGCAGAAGTGACAGACATCAGATGCCTTGTTCTTCTTCTGCTTCTTGGGTTTGGTAGTCTTCTTCTGGGGCTTCTTTGCCTTTCTCTTTCTCTTGCCCGATTTGTTAGCTTCAGCAAGCATAACCACAGGCTCATCCTTCTTGAGTAAATCCTCGGCCCTCTGCAACATATTGCTGAGTTCCTGGACGCTGACATTCAGCTTATTCATATTGTAGTTCATAGTGAACGCATTGAAGGAAGAGGGCAAAGAATTTAGGATGGCATCCACTTGCGTGCCAAGATCTAGCCCGGATCCAAGAGCTTCAAGTTCGTTGATGTATCCCATCATCCGAAGACAATGGTCATGAACTTTCTGCCCTTTGGTCATCTGCGCGGTCATGAACAATTTCAGGACCTTCTGTCGAGTAGAACGGTTCTGCTCCTCATACATTGTCCTTAGACTGTCCAATATGTCCTTGGCAAGTTCGATCTGATCGAACTGCCTCTGTATTGAGTTGTCTAATGAGGCAATGACAAAGCAGCGGGCTAGGGAGTTCTTATCCTCCCAATCTTGGTAGTCCCTCCTACGGGCCTCAGAAGCCCTATCACCCGGACGTTCCGGGGCAGGATTTTTCACTACCTTGTCTAACTTTTCAGAAGTTAGGACCAGCATAAGATTTCTGTACCAGTCGGCATAGTTTGGGCCCTTAAGCTTGTTATCGTCTAGAAGCTTTGCAAATTGACCGTTTGCCATTTTCTGATAAAACAGCAAAATCATTAGTCCACAACCTTAGTTTGATTCATGTTTACCTACATAGATATGGCTTTTAATCTATGTTCCATTCCCATTTGTTCATCTCTGAGATTTCCCTCCTATCTCAGTGACGGAGACGACGAAATGTCTCTGGAAATGTGGGAAATCACATGGGGTGCGTGAAGCCAACTGTTTCAGCTGCATAACCCCACCACCTTTCTGTGACGGATCATATCCACTCATCAAATGAGTTTCCCTTTGGCCTCTGTCAGACAAGGTTCAGAGCCGTTTTCAGGTAAACCCTTCTGTCAGTGAGTGCACACCCATCATATTCAGGTTACGCCAAGGTACCGTGAGAGAGTTCCCATTTTCTGGTGAAGCCCCTCCCACATCGGTCTATGACGCCCCTATCATCTTATGAAACACTCTAACAGATCCAACAGCAAATGGATAGCCCAATTTTATGGTGCGTTTCCTCATTACTGATGGACCCATCATTGTGCTAATGACGGAAGGCCTTTAGAGAGTCCATCATATGGATCTCCCTATCACTTGCATTCATATTTGCTG